>NW_019237404.1:0-50889 GCF_002742605.1 Olea europaea var. sylvestris | reverse complement strand
AGTGTCTGCAGGCCTTTAACACTTTGAAAGAGAAGTTGACTTCAGCACCTGTAATTATCACACCGGATTGGAATCTGCCATTTGAATTAATGTGTGACGCCAGTGATTATGCTGTGGGAGCCGTGTTGGGTCAACGAAGGAATAAGGTATTTCACGTGATCTACTATGCAAGTAAGACTCTGAACGATGCTCGATTAAATTATGCCACTACGGAGAAAGAGCTTCTTGCTATAGTCTATGCATTTGACAAATTTCGATCATACCTTGTGGGGTCAAAGGTCATAGTCTACACAGATCATGCCGCTATCAGGTACTTAATGGAAAAGAAGGATGCTAAGCCACGTCTCATTCGTTGGATATTACTACTCAAGAGTTTGATTTGGAAATTAAGGATAAGAAATGCAGTGAAAACGTGGTGGGGGACCACCTATCTCGGCTTGAGGACACAGAACGGACAGAGACAGTGGAAATAAATGAAATCTTCCCAGACGAACAGATTTTTGGTGTGATGGAAACACCCTGGTATGCAGATATAGTTAACTATTTAGCCAAGTCTATCATACCGCCAGATTATTCAAGTCACCAGAAGAAGAAATTTTTCGCTGAATTGAAGTATTATTTTTGGGAAGATCCCATTCTCTACAGGCGGGGGGCTGATCAAATTGTTCGTCGCTGTGTACCAGAGGAAGAGGTGTCTTTGATATTAGAAAACTGTCACTCATCTATATATGCAGGGCATTTTGGTGCTTCGAAAACAGCTGCAAAGATTCTTCAATCAGGTTTTTACTGGCCTACACTCTTTAAAGATGCTTTTGAATTTGTGAAAAGGTGTGCCCGATGTCAGCGCACGGGTAACATATCTAGAAGAAATGAGATACCTTTGAATAGTATCTTAGAGGTGGAATTATTCGACGTCTGAGGGATCGACTTCATGGGACCATTTCCACCATCTTTTTCAAATCAATACATATTAGTGGCTGTGGATTATGTATCGAAATGGGTCGAGGCTGTTGCATTGCCTACCAATGATGGGAAAGTGGTGATTGAGTTTTTAAAGAAAAATATTTTTACCCGGTTTGGAACACCGAGAGCCATAATCAGTGACGGGGGCACACATTTCTGCAATTGTCGGTTCGAGCAGTTGTTAGCGAAATATGGCGTTAAGCACCGTGTAGCCATCGCATACCATCCCCAAACCAGCGGACAGGTCGAAGTATCTAATAGGAAATTGAAGCGAATACTCGAAGTCACAGTTAGCTCATCAAGAAAGGATTGGTCTAAGAAACTAGATGACACCTTGTGGGCCTATAGGACTACATTCAAGACCCCTATAGGTATGTCACCGTATCGACTAGTTTTTGGGAAAGCATGCCACCTACCTCTTGAGATCGAACACCATGTCTACTGGGCAATGAAGAAATTAAACTTGGATTTGAAGGCTGCGGGCGAAAAAAGGCTCTTACAACTTAATGAGTTGGATGAGCTCAGGATGGAAGCCTACGAGAATTCAAGAATCTACAAAGAGCGCACTAAGAAATGGCATGACATGCATATTCAGAGACGTGACTTTAAGGTGGGGTAAAAAGTGCTACTCTACAACTCCAGGCTTAAACTGTTTCCAGGAAAATTGAGATCGAGATGGTCTGATCCATATACCATTACACAGGTGTTTCCACATGGGGCAATTGAGATCACTCACGACAGCAAGGGGACATTCAAAGTTAATGGACAGCGTTTGAAGCACTATTGGGGCGGTGATTTTTCAAAGGACAAGTCTACCGTCCATCTTGGATCGTCAGAATGACGCAATACGGTAAAGTCGGGCTATTGACTATAACCTAGCGTTGAGTGGGAGGCAACCCACTGTATCCTTAAATTTATTTTATTGCATTGCATTAGTTTAGGAATTTGTTTGATTTTAGTTTGTTTCGGTCATCGCTCATATTTTGCATGATAGCCTAGGTACTACACGTTTTATGATGCATGAATGGGTGCTAAATGAAGTGTTTGGGTGTTTGAGTGTGTGGCACGCATTTCGATGTGCGAAGATGTTCGTTTTGGGTAAGTTATCAGAATGCGGGTCAATAATTATGAAAAATCGATTTTGGTGCCAAGTTTTCGATAAGCATATTCCTTTTTCAAGTCAAAATTTTCAATTTTTTTCGGAATATAGCAAGGCGAGTCAAAAAAAAAATTTTAAGTGAACAAACCGATTTTGGGGGAGTTTAAATTTTAAGTCATGTTTTGAAAGAAAAAGAAAAAAAAAACCCGGTTTGGTCTATGCGACCGCATAGACCTAAACCGAAAAAGTTTGGGGGACTTTGTGTTGCACTATGCGGTCGCATAGTGTTGTGGTCACGGATTAAACCTCATTTCCCCAACCTTCCCCTCTCTCAATCACACACAACTCCACACTCTACTCCACACCCACTTCACCCATTCCATTGCATACACTCCACATTTGCACATCACACACCTAGCTTACACTACACCCATTGCACACTAATCATTCAATTGCTTGGATATACATATTTAGTGAAACAAATCAAGAATCCAAAAGTTGTCAAGCTAAGGTATGTCTTCTAATTCCAAAAATTTCGAGCTTCGTTTTCACATTTTCATTCAATGTGTGGAATAGTTAGAATGTATAATGATGTATTGGTATGGTGTTGTGAATTGGGGAAAATTTCATGATAGTGTTTTAGAAGAAATAGGAAGTAATTCACATTGTCACCACATGTTCGACGAAATGCCACATTGACGCATGTTTTGAATTCTTGAACTTTTCACTTATGCAATAGTTTACATCGTTATTGTGTAGCTTTTTTGCCGAACAATCATGTGAAATTTCATTTGAAAAACACTACCTCAACATTTAAGTTCACATAAGCACTTCATGGCTCAACATATCAACTCACGTCACTACCTTCGTCCCCATATTTTCTTATGCAAACGACCTTCGATTAAGGTGAAATTTGGATATATGCTAGATGTCATTGAGTACTTTCACATGTCCAAAGCTTGCCCGAGAAAATTTCGATATTTCTCGGTGATGCCCGGGGCTGAAGATAGTCACTTGGTCATGGATCAAATTTTCTAAAAATGCATGTTAGAGCCATAATTTTGAGTAGTCATAATTTTAAGTTTTCCATACTTATGCAATGTTAGAGTTATATTGATGTTCATGTTTTGAAAAATTGCATAATCACACGTACATGTGCATGTTGAAGAAAGTTTGGGGGATTTTGATTTCAAAGGTTAATCATACTCGTTTTTCCTATACCAGTGATTGATATTTTGTATTTACTTTTGCAGGATGCCACCTAAAAGAATTTTGAAAGGAAAAGAGAAAGTCGGCTCCTCATCTGGAACAGCCCGAACAAGAGAGCACGAAGGGGGTGTTAGAAGATTTCTATCATCGGATAAAGCATCCTGATACGCCAATGTTGTGCGTGATTGGGCAATCATTCCCGAGAGGCCAGTTAAGCTAGAAGATTTTCCCAACTTTGAAATAGCATATCTGATTCACAACTGTGGCTAGGAAAAGGTGATAGAAAGACCTCATCCGGTGTATGAAAATCTGGCAAAGGAGTTTTATGCAAATTTCAACACAGAACTCGACACTCCCGGATCGGAGCACTTACATCAAACATGGGTTAGGGGCAAATGGATTATGTTTTCACCAAAGGTAATTCATGACTACTATCAGTTATCCTGGAATAATGTGGTCCCTATCCCAGAAGACTTCAACTGGAATGAGGTTGCAGAAATATTGTTGGGACGTGAAAACACTTGGCCTCTACCTACAGCAGACTGGCATCAGATAGATCTCACCCCCATCCATAGCAATTTTATGGTTATTCATGTGCCATAACATCGAGCCTATATCCCACAGAACAACATTTACAAATCCAAAGGCCGGATTCATATACCATTTGGTTAGAGGAAACAAGATTGATCTAGCCACGTACATCTACAACCAAATTCATGGTACAAGCACTTGGGGTGATAGGCACTACTCACTAATTTTTCCCAGTCTGATAAGTGGAATATGTAGAGCAGCAGGCATACAAATCCAATCTGGGAAAGCACCAGAAAAGCCAAGCCCCTTTATCAAGCAATCCACACTAGAGGCCCAAGACCGAGCGAGACTGAAGCACCAACAGAAATTAGAAAACGCACGACAACGACAACAATTGAATGAGGAAGGTCAAGCAAATGCAGACCTTGATATGCCTCAAATTCCTCTACCACCAGCCCAGGTTGATATGGAAAATCAGGTCTTGAGGCAGATATTCGCCGCCACCACTGGAACTAGCCGGGACATACAACATCTCCAGCAGAGTTTCGAGACCATGGCTACCACTGTTGACAAAGTGCAGAGAGACCTCTACTCTTCCCGGGACTACACAAGGGGTGCTTTGAATGAAGCCACAGCGGCACGAAGGGAAGTGGAGACCATGAATGGTAGGTTCAACATGTATGCTGGGAAAATGGATGGCATACAGTGACGAGTGAACGAAACCTGGGATCGATTAGGAAGTATGGAGAATAGGCTTCAATCCATTCAGGCCGAGCAAGCACAGCAGATAGAGTTGATGAGACAAATCCTATCTCGCCTTCCGTCTCCTCCTGAAGATCATGCTGCGGGTCCCAGCTACACACCACAACCACCACTTTGATCAGGGGAGTGTTGTTTACCTCTATTTGCCAAGTTGTGTATATATTTTTAAATTATGCATCATATTTAGAATATCTTGATATCCATTTTTAACAACATTTTGATTGGTTGGTAAAAAATGTTGATTTGTAAGTCCCATTTTTATCACATGGAATGATGGATGCATATATTTAAGAACGGGATCCCATTCCATGGTTGTTGAATGAAATCTTATATTTATATATATATATATATATTTGTTGTCTTGACGGCTTCAGTATATCTTTTAACAGCTTTCTAGGATATATACAAAGTATATTTCCTATCTCAAAACAATTTCGTACCCAGTTGGCTGGTGCTCCTGGATAAAAATTTATCTTGTTGTATTTTGAATAGTGGAGAGTCTTCATCCATTTTTCAATCTCCAGATACCAATCTGATAAAATATTGAAAATAACAATAAAGAGTGTTAGTTCTTCATGGTTATCTTTTCTGGGAATTTTTGCTTCATGGCATATCTTGACAATATATTTTGGATCATCCTTTCAATAGAAAGTTTAGATTGAGTTTGACTCTGTGAAGAGCTACCTTCTCTTTTGATATCTTGAATATCTTTATTACCAGTAATAGGTTCAAGTTTTTCCTGTGAAGGGGTTCTTATTACCTTCTTTTCTTTCTCTTTATCCTCGAGGAGAGCACTAGTATTCACAAATCCCTACAAAGGGATACTAGATTTGGTAAAGTAACTTCTGCCTCAAAGGCAATATTTTTGTCTCGACAGCTATCTTGGATAATTTGAATTTGTGTTTCCAAATAGGAAACTTTTATCTCAAATATTTGGACTTTCGTCCTTAGTTGTTCTAACTCCATCCCTGCTAAGATAATCAGGTAGAAAATTAGTTTTACCTTTTATATATTCAATATCAAATTTGAAATATGAAAACCAAATTTGTATCCTAATAATAAATCTATTGACAATAGATGGATCAATATTATTTTTCAAAAATGCTTTAATTTGAGTATTATCAGTTCTAATCAAGAACTTCTTTGGTAATAAATAATCTTCATATTTTTGAACTCCACTTTTTAAAGCAATGAATTCTTTCCTATTCGTCTCATATCTTGTTTCAACTTCTTTGAATGTTCCTGATGTATAACCTGCAAGTATCTCAGGACAAGAACAATTCTTTTCACATTTATATTCTTTATGATTCTTTTTGACCTTTAATACTGCTCCCCAGTAATTATCTGAAGCATCAGTTTCAAGGATAAAGAAATCTTATTCTTGTGGAATTATAAGTTTGGGCAATACCTTTAACTCTTCTTTTACTTTCCTTATATTTTCACAATCTTGTTCTTCCCAAGACCACATTATATTTTTTCTTAACTTTGGAAGAAAATAATTTTTTAATTTGGCACAATTTTCAATGAATCCTTCAGCATAATTCAATATACCAAGGAAGCTTTGTAATTATTTTTTATCTTTGATTTTTTCAGGAAATTCTTGAAATTTTTCTCCAATATGAGATTGCAGTTGCAATTCTCCTTCTTTTATAAATAATCCTAAAAAATCTATTTCTGTTTTAGCTATCTCAACTTTTTTTTGAGAAAGTGTAATACCATGTTTTTTCATAATATAACAGAATTTTTCAAGATGTTCAATATGTTCATCAATGTTATTTGAATGAATAAGTAAATCATCTACATATGCAATACAGAAATGAGTAATTGGTTTAATTACCTCATCCATCCTTCTTTGAAATATCTGTGGTTCATTTTTCAACCCAAATGGCATTACATTCCATTCGTATTGTCCTAAAGGATTGGGTGTACTAAATGTAGTTAATGGTTTACTTTCTTCTGTAAGCATGATTTGCCAAAACCTTGACTTACAGTCAAATTTTGAAAATATCTTTTTATTGTGTACTTGCTTAATAAGGGTGTCCTTATTTGGCAAATAATATACATCAAACTTGGTAACTTCATTTAACTTTTTGTAATTTATCACCTTTCTGGCTTTTCCTCTTTTTATCTCACTATGTTTTCTTACCATAAAAGTTGGGCTGCTATGTGGACTTTTACTAGGCCTAATCAATTTGGCTTCTAACAATTCTTTTATCTGGTCTTTAAATTCTTTTTGACCATCAGCACTATATTTCATAGGTTTGACTCTTACAATTGTGTCTGGATTGATTAATTCTATTTTTGCCTCTACTTTGTCTGTATTCCATTTTTCTAATGAATTTTCAGAATATATTTCAAAAATTTCTTTTTTCAGTTTTTCAATCCTATTTTCTGTTGTCATTTTTAAGATTGTAACTGGTTTAAATTTTTCTGTACTCCAACATCCACCACGCTGGGTTGAAGAACTCTGATAGTTTATATCTGTATATGCTATTGTAAAAGCTTTATTTATTTTTGGTGTAAATATTTTATGTGCACAAGGTGTTGTGAACATATACTTATCAATATATTGTGTAAATGGTGCATATTTTAATAGAAAATTTTGTTCTAATAAAATATTACATCCAATTGTGGTTGACATGTATATTGTATCAACAAATACTTTTCTAAAGGAAATTAGAAAAGGTACTTGCGTAGCATATTTGTTGTATATTACCTTATTTTCACCTGCTGTTGTAGCGGTGACTATCTTCTTTGAATTGTATATCCAGTATTCAGATGGTAGTACATTTGGTAAGTATAAACTTATTGTACTTCCTGTATCTAAGCATGAAATTTAATTCTACAATAACTTTTTATATTAAGTGTAATTTCAATATATGGACTCATGGGATTAGTGCTTATTACTATTTCCATGATAAAAATAATTTCATATTTTCATCTATTCTTGATATGATGATTGGGTTATCATCAACTGTTATCTTTAAATATCCTTAGCAGATTTTATAAGGACTATATTTTTCAAGAAAGTTCATTCCTAATAGAATAGATGAACGATCTACTCCATATAATTCATCTTTATATATAATTATTTCTTTAGTATATTCTTTGTGATCATCGCCTTTAAGTATAAGAGGGAACTTAATATATTTTCTTATTTCAAGATTATTTCATAAATAATCCTTAAATATATATGGTTCTGGTATTTCAAAGTCTATTAAATGACTAACAAATTTAGCATTTACATGACTTTTATCCGCTCCAGTATCTATGAGGACAAGAAGATTCTTCTTATATCTTTCTTGATTTACATATCTTGTCTTAATGTAATATTGCGAACTTGATGGTTCAGCAATACTTAAATTCTTAAATCTGTTTATCCTAGAGTCTTGTCTAGAGGGAAATCTTGCAATAAGATTATCTCCTTCTAAGTTGACACTATTTCTTCTTATTAATTTTCCTTCGGAATTAATTTCTTTAGCTTGTTTATGGAAATCAAGCATTATTTGTTCTGGTATAGTGACTTCATGTTTTTGGTATTTTCTAGGAGGTATATATTGTGCTAATTCCTCAAAATCTTTATGTATGATAATATTATCAGTTATTTTCCTTAGATTGTTATGATGGCTAGTACTAAAAGCAAAAATTGATTTTATGCTTATACTAATAGCTTTACTTCTTCGTAACATTTTCAAGTTTCCAATTCTATAATATAGATTGAAACTTTAGTCAATATTTTCATCATTTAATGATATTGCATAATTTGGTTTTACTGTAAATATTATTTTCTGATAGACTAAGTTTCCTACAACTGTACCTAATAGAGCATCTATAGGATCTTGTAAGATTCTGTTGTCCATACAGTATATTTCTATTGGTATGTTTATACCTTCTCTAAAGAATCCTTTTACCATTATCTGGACTCCTCTTATTTCAATACATTTGAATTTGTTTCTTACATTTTCTGGGATTTTGGATAACTTTTGTTTTACCCATTCTTTTGTAATTATAGGAATTTTTTACTTTTCCTATAGTATCTTCTATATTGATAGACATTTCTTTATAATTCATACTTATAATTGTTTTATTTACTCTTGGTAATATTTCTAAGAATCCTTGATGGAATACATCTTTTTCTTGTAGGTCTAATATCTTCTTAGTGATTCATGTGTATTTTTTAATATCAAAGGTAATCTCTTAATTTATACCTTCTATAGAGTCTTCAACTTTTTCAGTTGTTTCTATTTCTATTTCTGATTGTTGAATCTCCTGGTTCATATATACCATCTCCTCATAATCTTCTTCTGATGAGGATGTATTTAATTCATAAATGTTACTGCATTCACTACTTAGATCTTCAAAATATTCAATTGATTCTATGTCATAAATTCTAAGAGTTTTTATATTTTGTCTATCTTTAAATTTTTTACTCCAATTTCTTTTCTTGAAATATTTTTTGTGTGGTTTAAAATTTCTTTTCTTGAATTTTTTATAGTTTTTGAATTTTCTTTTATATTTCTTATACGGTTTATATTTCTTCTTATGGCATCCAAATTGTATAACTTGGCCAATATCTTTGTGACAACATAATGCATTTTTTCTTATTTTATACGCTTTTTTATTTTCTAAAACTTCTCTGCACCACATACCTATCATTCTTTTTGTAAATTCAATCCTACTTCCAAGACTATCTATTTTTATTCCTTCCTCTTCTCCTAGAGGTAATAATTTTTCATATTCTTTTAATAACTTAATTCCCCATGAGAATGGTAACTTAGTAAAATAAGACCTTAATATAGGTTTATTTTCTTGATAATCTCCTTGGTTTAATATATAGTATATTTCTTCAAATTTACAAGTATATCTTTCTAATTCACACATATCACACATCTTTGAATTTTTCATTGCTATCATTCCTTGATTATATTTATCATGTTTTCTTTTTTCATCATTAGAAGTATACTTATCTCTTAAGAATTCTGTTCTTAAAATTTTTTCAAACCTTTTTAATATCTCCTGTATATTTTGTTCATTTAAAGTATTCCTATTATCTAATACCTCAGTTCTACCTGCTCCATACTTTATCCTTCCTTTAATAGTTTCTAGTAATTTTCTCCACGATTCAGAAACAATTCCTCTGAATGTATGTTCGATAAATCCAAAAGAAATATATATTTCCCATTTATTAAATTGTATTGCTAAATCTGTGTTTTTCATCCATGTTTCAATAGTTTTATTTTTATCTACACAGTCTAGATCTAACCATACTCCTGTTGTGTGGATTAGTTCATTATAAGATTTCATTGGGTTTATTTCTTTTATGGACTGTTTTCTTACATTTTCAGTGTATCTTTTCTGTGTTTTTCTATATTGGTAAATACCATCCTTATCAGGTATTGGGATACCATAAGGATAATCTTGTTCTTCATCACTACTGAATTCTACTTTTATAATCTGATTTGAAGATGGATTAGTATTCATCTTTGTATTTTTCATTTTTTCAATTAATTCTTCTAACTTTTTTTATATTCTTCATACTCTTCACCTGTAAATTCTAAGAATTTTTGTTCTATTTCTTCTACATCTGTAATCATATATTGTTTTTCTTCATGTTTTTTCCCTTTATTATTTTCCTTTTGTGTTATCCTAAAATCTTGAGGTGGATTAATTATAATTCTATCTTTTCCTTTAAAATTTTTATCTAAAAGAGCATTTCTTACTTGTAGATTATATTCTAGATTTTCTAATCTTTTGTGTATATTCTCAAAACTTTCATTTGTGGTATTTTTAGGTAAATAGGGATAATTAGGTTTTTTATATTTTTCAACTTTTTTCAAAAATTCTTCAATTATACTTTCTTCATCTACTATATTCATCATAATTTTTGGTTCGTAACATGACTCTGATACCATTTCAACGGAGTGTGCAGCGGAGGGGTTAAGATTTTTGAGCCAATTAAAATCTTCATAAGTATCTAAAATATCACAATAGAATTTATAAAATTCACTATTTTTTATTAAAACTTTTTCTTCAATAATTATATTTAGTTCTTTAATTCTTCTTTTCAGGTTAAGAATTAGTTTATATATATCATTTTCTATTTTGATTGTTCTATTATCTATAGAAATATTTTTATTTTTTAATTTTGGATCTAAATATTCTGTAAAGAAACCTGTCAGATCTTCTTCTAAATATTTTAATTCATTTTCTGTTGCATTTTTTAGATCAATAAATTTTTGTATAATATTTGGGTTTAAATTTATTAAAGATTTTTTATCTATATTTCTTTGAGGACCTAATTGAAAGTTTTTATACATTGTAATAGTTTTGATTGCAATTTCTCAATGAGGGGTATTTTTGGAAAGATTATTATTAAAAGGCTATTTCTTAAACTATTATATTTTTTGGTCTAATCTTACAAACCTCTCTTGTATTTAGGCTATCTATAGGTATTTCCTCCTATTTTACGTACCCCTACGAGACCCTCGCACTTGCGAGTGCCGACGTATTTTTTATTTAATTTTTTTTTTTTTATGTGGGACTGACCCTTAAATAGGACCCTATGAAGTACAGCTCTGTACATAGAGCTTAATTCTGACTAAAATCACCCCTCTGATCTTTACAATAATTGCAAATTGTAACTGGGATGAGAAACCCCCTTTTGGCCCCAAATTTTGTCAAATTTTAATAGTTGGAATAGTAATTTTTTGAAAAATATGTGATTAAAAAAAATGAAAATTTTTTGATTTGCGTGTAATATTATTTTATGAAAAATTTTGTAATTGAAAATAAGAGAGAAAAAAATGAGAATGAGAGCCAAATAGGGGCTAGTGAGGGATATTTTTCCCATGGCAATCGGCACACAACGTCGAAATGTTCTTATTTTCATTAACATTATTTTGACATTTTGACTTTTATTTTTTCTTTTCATTACTAAAAATATCATTTTAATCCAATTTCTCATTAAAAAAATAAAAAATTACAAATACACTCTACTATTTAAAGAAAAATTAAAGAACAACCTATAATTATATTCCCAATTTTTTTTAAAAATCACAAATAAATCTAAATAAATTATTTTGACATTTTGTTCTTTTTTTGTTTTATTTAAATATGAGGGTATATTCGTCATTTTATCATTTTTAATTGAGAAAATAGACAAAAATGGTGATTTTTACAATGAAATATGAAAAATAAGGATGAAAATGCCAAAAAATAAAAGATATGAACGTTTTATATAATAATATTGTAAGGTAAAGACATTTTGTGCTAATTATCTTTTAATAATTTATTTGGACTTATTTAAAGTTTTGTAGAATGCTTAAGAGTATAATTGTAATTTGTTCTTTTTTTTTTTTATTTAAGTAGGATGGTATACTTATCATTTTACATTTTTTTTATTAAGAAATTGGATAAAAATGATATTTTCACAATGAAATGTGAAAATAAGAATGAAAATGTCAAAAAATGAAAGGTGGAGACATTTTGCACAATAACATTCAAAAGTAAGGACATTTTATGCTAATTGCCCTTTTATTTATCTTTTAATACAAAGTGATTTTATCTTAATTGAAAATTGATATCCAATTAGGGAAAAAAAATGGAGAGAACAAAATATGAGCCAAAAAAGGGCAAAGCTTTAAATCGTTGATGCCAAACTTTATTGTGTTGATATTGTTTTGCGAACATTACCATTTCATTGTTTGCTATTATTTAAGTCCATGTTTGGTTATGTTTAAAATTTGATTTTCATCTAAGTCAAAGTCAAACAATCAATATTAATCATACATTTTATGGGTCTCACACTTTTTAACCACACATTTTAGAAGTTTTTATCACAATCTACCAAAAAATCTAATTTTAATCTCCACCAAACATCTGGTAAATCTTTGAAACTGAATTAAGCAATTGACTATACCTCGAGTCCTTGGTCCGAATTTCACTTGCAGACTTCTCAAATTGTTTATCTATTGTTAACTTTCTTCTTGCTTTTCAAATAGGCACATGACACATAAATTCGATAAAACTAATTTAATTTAACTTATGGGACAACCGTAAAATTTTGTCGATAAATTAATTGGCATGCTGTATTTCGTAGCATAATTTAACTCCATGCTTTATAGATTATTTCTTGTATAAATAGAGATACATACATATACAACTATACAAGTATTCTCTATGTCAAGAATCATGAGTAACCGTGGATTTATTGATTCTTCATTCTTAGTTTTCTATGCTACTAGTTACGGTCTTGGGCTAACTTGGGTTTACATATCGAGCTTTTACATTTGAGACATAAATGGTACATAACATTTGTTTTCAATGTGCAAATGATTCGTTATATTTATTTATTGACATGAACATCCCTAACTATGTATTTTCGTGTTCAATTATTTTTTGGATCAACCAATGGTCCTTTTTTTTTTTAATTTACAAGACCCGTATTCCTTTAATTTTAATTCGCAAAAATTGCAGCTGTGTCCCAAAACTTTGGAAATAGTATAAGCTCCTGAAGCTTTATATAATAATATAATTTAATGTATTATTATATTACCATAATCTGGCAAATAAAGTTTTAGAAGGAATAAAAAGTGAAATTGTCGTTCTTCAAATGTATTTAATTGATTTGTGGGGCGAAAATTTTGAATAAAGATTAAGATAAATAAATACTAATAACTAAAATAATTTCACGACATTCAACCAACTTTTTATGTTACAATTTAACAGAAAAATACTAAAAAAAAATTTTATGAATCGCGCATTCTTTTCTTTATTATTATTAAATGAAAATAAAACGATAAATTAAACCTCTAATATTCATAGTTACTAAACAAATAGCTCAATTAAGAGAGAGAGAGCGAGAGAGAGAGAGCGAGAGAGAGAGAGCGAGAGAGAGAGAGAACTTCTTCTGACGTAAATGCCATTAATTGCTAAAATAAGTTCAGCAACAGATTGATCAGAATACTTTAAATGATACATAGTCCATGAATTTACATAAATCTGTCTTTACATATAAAATTAATTGAACATTTTTCTAATGCTTAGCCAAACATGATCATTTATTAGTTTCAACCATTCAACTAGTACATCAATTTTCACACATTTTTTCACAAACACACACATGCAAGTGGATGGGATCCACGATTACACCTTTATGAGGGTGTGAAAATTGCTATAAAAAAAACATGCTGTACAAACAGCATTTTTCTATTAGTTTTCTAGTCTTAGCAAATAGCAATTATAGTTGTCAAGTGGGTATGACGAGACTGTACACACGAACGAAGAAAAAAAAAAGGGGGGGGGAGTATTACCTAGACTCCACGACATGTTGAAAAGAGGTTCATTTATTCAATAGCAATACGATAGTAAACCGGCAGTGATCTGCCAGTAATCCACAGCAGTACAAAACGGACGATATCAGAAAACCACAAGGGATTAGAAGTGCACAACGTTGTTTAACAGTCAAATTCTAAAGAATCGGAATTCTTCAGAATTTGCATAAAAGTTGAGGTTGCATAATACTTCAGCACGTCAAGGAGATCCCATTATTTCAAAACATCACACGCTAATAATTATCCATTTTGCTGGTTCATTTTGGCAGTGGAGTGTTCACAAATTCCCATGTGATCTTATGAAAGGCCTCATTAGAACTTCTTGACCCAGCTACTTCATTGATGGGAACCGCATCGGTGATCTCTTTCAAATCTTCTTTAGTAAGCTTCACTTTCAAAGCACCAATATTGGAGTGAAGATTCTTAATTTTGGATGTACCTACAAATATTACAAGATCGAAAGAAAGATTATCATTAAAACCATTGCAATTCAATAAATCAATGTAATATATACAATTCACTATCTATCCATTGCACGTGATTCCAATGAAAAATTCTTACAGCATCTCCAGTGATAACAGACCTCAGTATACAAAACTCTACTTTATAATGCTTCAGTATGTATATATTTCCTGGGGGAGGAAAGTGATATATCACAACTTGGCCTAACTTCGAGGAGTTATTATTTCATGAAATTTGGAATGATCTACCGTCTACGTAAGTTAGATATGAAGAGTCTCACTTCTTGATCCAGCTTTCCAAATCCTTCTGACTAGGAATAAATGGCCAAAATGGCTATTAATTATTGGGCCCATAAAGATGATGAAAAATATCATTAGAAACAAGTCTAATAAAGGGTTGTACTTGGTGTACATAATTTGGATATACAGGGGTGTCCACATCCCACATGTACTTGAGACCGCACAAGGTAGGAACCACCCCATCTAAGGGATGTGGACACCCCTTTGTACATATTTTATGTACACCAAGATTTATCCAAAAATAAATCTCTCAACCGTGAGGAGATCTACAGGCACAAATGAATATAATTTCTACTTCTAAAGTGGGTCTTGAAACCCACAACTTGAAAGTGTAGGATATCCATAGAGAATAAGTTCTTACCTATTTAAAACAACAATAATTTATGATGACAATCCAAGAAGCATACTAATATCTAATCAAGAAACAAAAAGACTCGATAATTATACCAAAGTCTTACTAATCTCAAGTACATGAACCCCCCAAGGGAAAGGCTGATCATCTCGTACACTAGGCTAATTTAAACATATAGATCCAATTTCTTTAAATCTCTACATTTCCAATCTGTCCAACATGGTTTCCACTAGAGCATTTAAAGCAAAGCTTCTTATATGATTGGCTTACCTGGAATAGGTACAATATCATCTCCTTGATGAAGAACCCATGCGATCGCAAGTTGAGCTGGTGTGCATCCATGCTTCTTAGCCAACGCTTCTATGCGAAAATATAGGACTTTGTTCTTCTCAAAATTCTCTCCTTGAAGCCTTGGGTGACTTGTCTGATAGTACGAAAATTACACAGCTTTTCAGCAACTAGAGATTACAAGAGTGAATAAACTACTATATGATCTTTGATACTAAAGAAGATATAATGCAATGAAGATTAGAAAATATAGATGCGCACACACCAATGAGCTATTTGGATCCGCACTTTCCACGATTGCCTTCCCAGCAAAAAACCCTCGACCTAAGGGACTGTAGGGAACTATTCCGATCCCAAGTTCCCTGTATCCATTCCCAAAAAGAAACAATTTATGAGATCACAATTTTTGAATAGGAAGCATAAAAATAAGATGCGAAACTACACAAACTTGAAGCGTAGTAGTTGAAAGAAGACGAATCAAGGTATCGAAGCATTGATAAAAAGAGGGTAGTAAAAATACTTCCAGTATTCTCATTAAAAGCATAATGTTCAACACACTAACTGCGATTGTAGTTTTAATTACTTAATGTTGCAAAATTAACTTCATGAAGAAAAATATAAAAACATAAAGGATTATAATAGAAAATAGGAGCAGAGCACTGTACTGTTAATCCTAGGATGAAAATGACGTCAAGAAATTTATATTGTACGAAATTAATCTAAAAATTTAAACATGAGAAAGTAGAAACTGACCAAATAGTTAGCTGAAAATGTAATATTTAATCAGAGTTACAACGGAAATATTTAAGAAATATGGAAACCTGCAAAGTGGAATTATTTTTTCTTCAATGTCACGAATCCAAAGGGAATAGTCCATTTGAATTGCAGTAATAGGATGAACTGCATGAGCTCTCCTTATTGTGTCTGGGCTAGCTTCAGACAATCCAATATATCTTATTTTACCTTCATTAACTAGCTTTTTAAGTTCTCCAATCTACAACTCAAAAACAATTTTATCAACAAGTGCGATCATATTGTTAAAAGGAAACGAAAGAATGATAAGAAAAATGAATGCAAGCAAAGAGAAAACGTGGTTAGTGGCCCCAAAGTTTTAAAAATGAAAAACTCACTGTGTATTCAATAGGCACAGTAGCATCAATTCTGTGTATGTAGTAAAGATCGATATAGTCCACGCCAAGAACCTTCAGGCTAGCCTCACAGCAAGAGCGGGCATATTCAGGTGAACCTTTCACTATAACTCCAGATGCATCATACCCGGCTACACCAAACTTTGTAGCTAATTGGACTTTTTCTCGCGGTAACTGCTTTAATGCCTGCAAAATATGAATTCCCTAAGTTAAGACAACTCAAAGGTGACCATGAAGTGCTTATGGTTACATTTACTGGTTTCTGAATTAATAATAATCTAATAAGAGGCCAGGAAGGGAAACTTTAAGTTAAACATAACTTCAAGAATCATCTAAAGACAAAATTATATTTTTTTCAAAGAGATAATTGTTCGCCAATTCAGTTTTTTTAATATCACACACTTTATATAACTTACAGATACAATAGCCGATAGCTGGACTTTTATCAACTATTGTTCTCAACTTTTGAAGAAAAAATTCAATCACGTTAAGTTCAATAATATTTTCAATAAACACAAGAAGTTTCAACGGATATATTCGCGAAATGAAGCTGTCTGTCCTTTTTCTTTCTGTCACAAAATTTCCACGTGTTGTTTTATTATCGCAGAGTTATACGCAAGGAAATGGAACTTTATTTAGATCAGCTTGATGCCATAGAATACCATTATTGTTGTTCACATCAACTTTCGATGACAAAAGAAGTATCTTGCCAGCACATAAATTCAAATGTGCTGCCATGATCAAGAGTAAGTATCTCAGTAAAGCACCTACCTTCCCCACCAGGTACTCATTGGCATGGTCCGGACCATAAGCATCCGATGTGTCAAAAAATGTGATGCCTTTACTAAATGCCTCTTTGATTACTGCAATTGCATCCTCCTCAGGGACAGGATTACCGTAGGCACCTGAAAGCCCCATACAACCATAACCTAGCCTTGATACCTAAGAGAAAAAACAAGTCATTGGATGAAGTAAAGAGATTTAAGAAAGTATTATTTGAAGAAAACAAATGAATCATTGCATTATCTTCCAATCAATTTGCTGGAGCTTAATGCGGGGTGGGAATGCACAAACAACATCAGTCTGCAAGAATTCTATATGTATATTCTTCGTCTTTCTTTAATCAACTATATTTCTGATTTCTCATGTCTTAAAGAGGGTTTAAAAACTCTGTTGGTAGCCAAATTTTCAAAGTGGAGTTAATTGTTCCCATAGTCACCGAACTTGAGTCCATGTCTTTGAATGGTCACAGAAATTAAAAATGTCGAATTTTGGTCACTAAATTTAGGTTCATGCCTTCAATTGCTCATTGAAGTTTAAAATATCGAGTTTTGTCAAATGAATTTTGAAAAATGTTGTACATTACTCAATAAATTTTGAAAATTGCTGTGTATTATTCACTGTAAACTTGATATTTTTCAAAATTCAACAATTATGCTAGCTAATAAGTAACATACGGTATAATCCAAAATTCAGTGGTCAAAACTCGACATTTTAAATTTCAATGAAAAATATAAGACATGGACCTAAGTTCGAAGAGCAATCGAAAATATTGATCTAAGTTCAATAACCAAATCTTGACATTTTAAACTTGAGTGACCAATGAAAAAAGACATGGACCTAAGTTCATCGACCATTGAAACAATTAATTTTTCAAAATGTGAAACTTCAAGTACCCAACTTTTATTAAGTCGTTAACCACCTATCCAACTAAATTAATCGATTTAACGAATTTGGTGATATGTCCTATGGCCAAACTTAAACGGCAAAACAAAACCAAAGAGCTCCAAAAAAATGAAAGCATCAAAACGTTTAAATAATAAATAACAGTTGTGAAACCACAATCAAATGTGGAACTAGAGTTTCTAGCTTATTAATGCCAATTCCCCGGCACCGTCAGCCACGTACGCAACACCGCGAGACACCTCAACAGAACGGTAAAAATTTGTCATAAATACGCAATCAGTAGCTTATTCACGAACAAATGGGTTGTTTTTAGGATTCTAAGCAATAATCGGTAAGGTTACCGAAAGATCACATGTTTTATAGGGTATAGAAAAAATTCAATTCAGATCTACAAATTGAATCGAATCCGAAACTGAATTAATCAAATTTAACATATACCTCGAGTCCTTGGGTTCCAAGTTTCACGCGCGGCATCTCGATTTGTTCAGCCATTGCGAAAGTTTCTTCTCTATCTTTGAACTAGACAGTGCTGCTTTCAGTGAGATGGCTCTAGTGTCCAGCAATTGAGCCTATCTATAGACACCATTACACATGGCTGACGTAAGCGAGTTCGCTTTTCACTTAGCCCTAGATCTATTTTTATAATAAAAAAAAAAAAGAAGAAGCATTTTTAAATATTGTACGGATCAAAATGTGTGATTAAAAAAAGTCATGAATTTACATGTAAATTATTTTATTAAATAATGTGTAGTCGAACTGGAGTCAAATACTGTTGAAAAATATATTTTAATAAAAAAATGAGGCTCAAGAGTTTTTTTTTTTTTTTTAAGGGACATTAAAACATCTATGATCATGGTATTTTTATTTTTAAAAATTACTTATTTGACAAAAAAAAATATCTATGATTATGGGTACTTTTATATTAAATTCTTTTTTATCGATATTCAAAATGATAAATATGAGATGGTATGTAAAATAAGTGTATATTTAAACGCATTCATATCATTCTAGGACATTGATATATATCGTGTTTCTTTATGATTAAATGCCAAATCAAACTATTACCTTTTTGAATTTTTCTTCTTGCATCTATTGCGCCAATAGGGGGCAATGTAGGACATTGATATATATCATGTTTCTTCATGATTAAATGCCAAAGCAAATTATTCCCTTATTTGAATTTGTTTTCTTGGATCTATTGCGCCGATATGGGCGCCACATCGCCCCCTATTTGGACACCTCCATGTCCAAGTAGCATGCCTTCACCTTTTTAGACATTAAACATTTATTTGTCCCTGTTTGGCCCCCATTTTGTGTAAATGAAAATTGTATTTTTTTGAAAAATTTTTCATTTACGTATAATATTATTGCATGGAAAATTGTGTTGTTGAAAGAAGAAGGGAGAAAAATGAAATGGAATAGAATGAGAATTAATAGGGGTCCAATGGGGGCTTAAGGACTCTTCAGCTACATTAAGCCTTGTAAGTACCCTTTTTCTAAAACTTATTTTTTATGAATTCATTCTCAATTATGGATTCTCTGAATAAAATATGCAAGGATTCATGAATTTTTTATTTTATTTTTAGTATTTTCCAAAAAATAATAATAATAATAACAACAATAATAAATCATTTGATACAAACTCATTTATTCAAAATTCTATATCATATGGGTATAAAATGTTCGTCATCATGTTGATGAGTAACACTCATTTATAGGTGTGTATTCATCCATGTTTGATCAAGGGCCAAATTAAATCAAAACTTGACACTTTGACCCTATCCATAAATATCTTCTTTTATTTTAGGCCACTTGCCAATTTCTATCTATAAATATCTTCCTTATCTTATCTTAGACCACATGTCAATTTTGCATCAATGGTAATATGCATAGATATTAGACCATACTCACTGCTCAGTGGTAGATCCGAAAAAATCTTCGAGTCAATGGTTCAATCGGTGGATCAGCAATTCAATCGGGGGATTATTATTAGACTTTAATTTTAATTATATTATATTTTTGAAAGAAAAAAAGAAACCATTTTTCGAAATCTAATATATATATATATTGCTCACATTAGATGATTAAGGACCATTAGTTGCCATAGTGGTCATAGAGTAAGATGTCTCCTTTGTTGCCAAAGTTCGAAACAAAGCTTTTTAGCAAATTTAACATAAAATTTTACTTCAATTTAGTAGCCATTCGATTCACACATTGAACCGGATCTGGTTCCACCTAAAATCGTTTGGTACAAAGGGTTGGTTAATGGTTTAACCGATTCTTGACCGATTCATATGCTTGCTTAATCAATTAAATCACTCGGACATCCGATCCGATTTTAATAACTATGATAATATGTTGCTTCACACGTACATATGAAACACATTTTATATTTATATCTCTTCACACGTAAATATGACACATGTTCTATATTTATATCTCTTATTAAAAATAGACAATCAAAAAGAATTCAATCTATAAAATATTATCCACCATATATAATTATTGACTCCAAGGAATAATTTTTTTTTCCATGGTTTCACACTTTTGATGCGTCTGCAAATTTAATATTTTTCTGAGCGTGCGGGCGTAATTTTAGAAATCGACTACAATGATTTTTTTGGTCAATTATTCTTTTCACGAAAAGAATTTCACGTGATCTTAGGAAATCCTGGTTCATAAGAAAACATGAGCATAATCTTTATAAATCCTAGCGCATAAGAAAACATGAGATTTTGAACAACTACAATGAAATTTTTTAACCAAAAAACTATTGTGACTTTGATTTAATATTCATATAAAGATGGAGATGAATTCTCAAAAAAGTTTGAAGGTTCGAGTTTGGTATAAAATAGGGAAAGATATTTTGTAATTAATCTAGATATGAGCTCTAATTATGGAGACGTGAGGATTTGAATGGAGTGTACTCCCATTAGATCATGTAAAATTAAAAAGGAAATTTTTGGTCCAGTTAGTGCATTTGTTTTTTTTTTTTTTTTTTAATACAACAATATATTTCTTTACACATTTATATGTTGAATTTAAATCCCAAATCAAATAGAATTTTATTTAAGAAATAAACTTACACAAATTTTAGCTCAAATGTGTAAATAAACTCCACACATACACAACACTCAATTATCAATTATTTCCTTTTGGTCCAGTTAGTGCATTGGTTTTTTTTTTAATACAATAATATATTTCTTTACACAGGCATATGTTGAATTTAAATCCCAAATCAAATGGAATTTTATTTAAGGAATAAACTTAACACAAATTTTATCTCAAATGTGTAAAAAAACTCCACACATACACAGCAATCAATTATCAATTATTTCCACTCACTATCTTTCTAACACTTGTGCACTCTCTCGCTTACTTTCACATACACGTGCCCTCCCTCTCGCTCTCTCTCTCAATTATCTCCACTCACTATCTTTCACACACTTGTGCACTCTCGCTCTCTCTCCCCCTCGCTCCCTCACATTCATTAACTTACACAGCCAACACACGTGTGTGTGCGTGTGTCTATATATATATATATGGGTGAGCGAATTCAAACATTTGATTGGTAAATGACTTAGATTCATCAAATAAAGGCCTTAGAATCATACCATAAAAACAAAATCCCAAATGAAGAATCAATTGTCCAGGTTTTCTCAAAATCCAGGCAACTTCATGAGAGCTCCAGTTTTTTCTGAAAGTTCAGTGCAGGCAGTGGCCTACATTGGACTCCATGCAGCTCCGCCCCTGCTAACAATAGTAGACTAATCATAAAATTCTAAGTTATCTACTATACTGTTATTCGCTAAATGAAAACCAGTGTGATGGATAAAAGTAAACATGTCTTCAAGCAAGAACAAAATTTAATGGTTTTGAAAAAAAGAAAAAAAACACCCACATATTAACAGAAAAGAATATATAATGGTAGAAAAAATTGCACTGCTATTACTAAAATCATATCAGAATTTCAAATTCTTCCGAACTCCATCGCTTTAGATATGAAACTTCAAGTATGTAAAGATTCTTAGGATGTTAGAAATTTTTCAACAAGTAACATCAAAATCGAAATGTAGCTTAACCAAAGCAAACACGAAATCCAAAAACAGTAGAATAAAAGGTGGAAGGAGAGAGAGAAAGAGAGAGCCCTATTTAATTTAAGAGTAATGCTTAGTCTCACTGAAATTAAAATCTCAGTCTAGTGGCGTTAATGTAGTATTAAACAATATGTGAAATTAAATAAATCATTTAATTTTATATTTCATTCACCCTATCATCTAGTGCCAACTAGATTGGGATTGCAACTCCATCGGGCTACGTAGCATTATTCTTAATCTAAACATGAATCTTTTCATGACAAAGTAAAATTAAAAAAGAATAATTTAACTAGATCATTAATTCACAGAAAAAAAAAATGTTAAAGAATCTAACGAACAATAATCACATCAGTTTAACTAATCATTCGAAGAGCTTTAAAATTTAAATATTCCTTGTACATTGAATAAAAAATAAAAAACCAAAAAATTGCATTCTTCCACTATGGACAAATTTTTGCATAGCATATTTTCCATCATTTTTTTATTGATCACATACATCTTTCAAAGACCTCATATGGCCTCGCGTAGAAATATATAAATAAGGGATAATAGTCCAAATGATCGCTCAACTTTGCAAAAGATCCACAATGAGTCATTTGACCCACCGTGGGTCCGCCAATGCCTGTCACTTCATTGACAAGGACTGCATTAGATATCTTTTTAAAATAATTTTTTTAACTTTCACTTTCACAGAATCAATATTTTCATGAAGATTTTTTATTTTGATTGTACCTATAATTACAAGATCGAATGATATGTAAATATTAAGATTAAAACAACTTAGGAGATCAATATAATAATATACATGTCACTCATCATCAATTCGAGTGAAATTTCTAAAAATATATATAACTAATCACAATTTCCCAAGCTAAGTATGCCGAAGTCTTATCAAACTTTAAAGCAAGATTAGAATATGAATGGGCTTACCGAAATAGGTACAATATCGTCTCCTTGATGAAGAATCCATGCAACCGCAAGTTGACAACCACATAATAATATCCATCTTAATTTACCATAGTATTTTTGACTAAAATTTTATGACGATTTTTCTTATTAAGTAGCCAATGTCATGGTTTATCCTTGGAGCAATAATGAATCAGCATGAACAAAACTAATTCCACCCAATCCAATGGTGGCCCATGGCCATCTATGATGTTGAAGTATCTAAGCACCGATTTCGACACCACTCACTCTCCTTATATAAGGTCCATACACTTGGCATAAAAGCAAGTTGAATTGGATTTTTAGGCTAGTCTGCAACCCCACATGTCCTCTTGCCCTTATCTGTTAAAGGAATAACTTGTGAAAAGCATTACGATGGAAAACTACTTTTTGGTGTCATTCCCATATTTTATTTTTTGTTCTTTTGATTAACTTTTTGAAAGAGAGAAGAATTAAAACAGCCTCTTTATTGCTTAAGCAAGGGCGTGAGCTATAGATCAAACAACGTTACGATGGGTTCAAAATTTGTAAGGTTTAACAATGCCCACTTCGAGAAAAATCGTTGTGGATTAAAAGTTTTGTTCTGCGTTATTTTGAAAAATAAGATTTTTCTCTAAAACATTTAATAATATCAAAAGTGGTTGATCGTGTAACGAAAGGCTTGATCAATTCATTCTCTAAAAATTCTTGGACAACGTTATTCCATTAAGGAATTGATGCCTTTTCTAATTTTGGTTCTTTATGGCAACTTCCCAACAATGCAACTTGAAAAGTTCAATGCACAAGATAAAGGAATTAATGTAAATAACTATGGTGGTGAACTACATTTTATTTTACCATTTTTCTTCTTTGCTATTGTCAATGAGTATTGAGTTGCATCAGTCACTAGTAAACAACAATGAAATACCCATATTCGGGAGAAAATTTATGAAGAACTTGTTTAAAGATTTTTTATTGATCATATGGCCTTAATTACAAATATATAAATAGACACAAAAGTGTAATATATCATGCCAAAATATGCAATCCACGCCTGACTGAATTATCTACCAACTATTCTTTAAAAAAAAAATTACTAATAATTTATCGATAATTCATAGTTCATGATACAACCCTAGTGACTGAAGAGAAACATTACTTGCATTATTGAACCAAGAGTAGTAGCAATATGTCTACGACAAAATTGTTACAAATATCAGAAGCCCACATTTGAAAACATAACATACAAAGATTTATCAACAATCTTGCAATGTTCATTTTGGGGGTGGGGTATCGGCAAATTGCGCATTGACCCGACCAATAGCGCTGTCAGATTTTGACCCTGCCACTTCATCGATGGGGACTGCATCAGAGATCTCTTTTAAATCATCTTTTGTAAGCTTCACTTTCACGGAACCAATATTATCGTGGAGATTTTTTATCTTAGTCGTACCTACAATGTTGCAAGTTGAATGGCATGTTACTGTTAAAATAAAAACAATCCATGGAGTGAATATGATAATAAATGTTTTAGTTACTATCCATTACTATGCGGTTTTGCATAAAATCTCTGACAACATTGACAAGTAATCACAATATTTCAAGTATAACAAAATAAGTACGCCAAACTCTCATCAAACCCTACCATATTTAATGCAAATTAAATATGAACAGGCTTACCCGGAATAGGTACAACATCATCTCCTTGATGAAGAACCCATGCAAGCGCAAGTTGGGCAGGAGTACATCCATGCTTCTTAGCTAATGCTTCAATACGAAAATAAATGACTTTGTTTTTATCTAAGTTCTCTTCTGTAAACCTTGGGTGATGTGCCTGATGGTACAAAAATCAGGCGACGATTCAGCAAGTACAGATAACTAAAATGAAGAAACTACTAAATCATCTTGGATTCCAAGGTAGAGTTTACATGTCTAAAATTAAAAGACAGGAAGCATACGAACCAGTCTGCTACTTGGGGCCAAGCTCTCCACTATGGCCTTCCCAGCAAAAAACCCTCGGCCCACTGGACTGTATGGAACTATTCCGATACCAAGTTCCCTAATAAACCATTCCAAAAAGAAAAGGAAATCCTATATGAGAACATTATTATTGAACAGGGAGGAGAACGATAAGATAAAAACTACACATACTTGATGAATAGTAATGGAAAAAAGATGAATTGGGGCATTCAAAAATTGTTAGAAAGAAAGAAAAGAACTTTTAGCATCCTCATCAAAAGCAATAATTATCAAAACCCTAAGTAAGACTGTATTTAACCCATCAAAAATACAAGTTTAACACATCAACAAGAGAAGTACACAAACGCGAACTATTATATTGGAGAATAGGAACTGAACATTGCAATGTTAGTTGAAGAAGGAATGACATCAAGTACTTTATGTCGTGAAAAAATAAATATGAGATTCCAACATCTGCTTTCACCCTCTTAAAATTTGATTTGCCAAAATTTTTTGCCTAAAATGTAATATTTTGAACAATCAGCATTATAATAGAAATATTTGAGAAATAATTAAAACCTGCAGAGTGGAATAAATTCTTCTTCGATGTTACGAGTCCAAAGGGAATATTCCATTTGTATAGCAGTAATAGGATGAACTGCATGTGCCCTCCTTATTGTGTTTGGGCTAGCTTCAGATAACCCAATATATTTTATTTTACCTTCTTCAACTAGCTTTTTTAGTTCTCCCATCTGCAGCTCATAAACAAGTTTATCATCAAAACGTAATATTAAGTGATATAGAAAGCGTGTTAAGAAAGACGAATACAAAAAAGAGAAAATGAGGTCAATGGACACTAATCAAAATGGCTATATAAGAACAATATCACAAATAAAAGTATATAAGAAAAACTAACCGTCTCTTCAATAGGCACAGTCTGATCAATCCGATGTATGTAGTAGAGATCAATATAATCCACGTCAAGACGCTTCAAGCTAGCCTCACAACAAGAACGGACATACTCAGGTGAACCTTTTACTATGACTTCAGGACCCCCAATTTTAAATACACCAAATTTTGTAGCCAACTCAACCTTTTCTCGAGGTAACTGCTTTAATGCCTGCAGCAATTGAATGTCTTAAGTAAGTTCACTCAAATGTGATAATAAATGCTTATGTGTTACTTTTAGTTGTTTTCAATCAACAGTTATCTCATGGTTCGATACTGAAAGCTGAAGTTAAATATAACTGAAGAGTAACTTAAAACAAAATTTATATCACCTTTCCAAAGAATAGCATCTCCACATATTGTAACTTTGTAATATAAATTCAAGAAAGCTGTCATGTCTATAATTCTCTTTACCATTGAATCTCTTCTCTTATAGTTATTACTATTGCGGAGTCAAATAAGTAAATGGAAGACCTGATTTTATACTAGAAAAACAAATGACAAACCTATACAAATGAATCAAACCTAGAATCCTAAAAACCTATAGTTGGCCATATATATCAGATTTTGATGCTTTAGTTTATATAAATGATGAAAATTGGAATTTAAATTTATGAAAAAAAAAAAAAAAAAAAGTAATATACTGTTCAGCATAACCATTACAACTTTCAAGTCAGTGACTTGGAAGCTTCAGTGCCGAAAGCAGCACAGAATTAGATTAAATGCAATTAAGTTCAGAAAAAAAAGAAGCTAAATTTACAATCCATTTTTTTTTTTTTGCGCACCATACTAACATATACTTGTGTTATGTTAAAATTTGGGATCCATCTTAATAAAGTCAATCTTATTAAGAAGAGTAGTCCAAGATTTTTTTAAGTTGATCAATATTTCAATATTTAATTGATGTGGGATTTTCATCCCTTAATATGCTTCCGCAAGATGGTGACTCGTTTGAACAGACCAATCTTACAATCCGTTGCTCATTAATTGAGATTTATAATTGAATCGAATCGTTGGTTGGAGCTTAATGGAGATTTGAGGTCCATCTTAATAAGGTCAACCTTGTTAAGAGGAGGAGTCCAAAATCTTTTTAAGTTACTCAATATTTCGGTACTTAACCGATGTGGGATTTTTATCCCTTAACATGCTGCAGTTTATCGAAGAAATTGGAATTTAAATATGTAGTTCCCATCATCTTACAACCACTAAAGAAGAAAAAGTATGTTGCCAGCATATAAATTCAAGTGTGCTGCTTTAATCTAAAATAAGTATCTTAGAAATTACCTTTCCGACCAAGTATTCATTGGCATTGTTCGCACCATAAATATCAGATGTGTCAAAAAATGTAATGCCTTTACTAAATGCCTCTTTGATTATTGCAATTCCTTCCTCGTCGGGAACAGGAACATTGTAGATTCCAGTAAGCCCCATACAACCATAACCTAACTTTGATACCTACCATGCCATAAAAAATATATATCACTGGATGAAGCGCAATAAGATTCAAGAAAACATTATCTGAAGAAAACTAATTAATGGTTGCAGAATTTGCCGATCAATTTGCACCCATTACCCATATCCCTATACAAATTATCGTCGATTGTGGGAATCTTGTGTTATTCAATGTAAAAGTATTTGGACAAAAATGAGTGTCCCATCTTTGAGAAAACAACTGCAAGTGATTCAATATTGGATTTTCTTCAAATTCTAAGTAATATTTCTATAACTTTACATCAGGCTTTTTAACAGATTCTCTGTCCTTTTTTCTTGAACCTTATTTCCATATGTTAATAATTAAACTGGTACACTATTTGGGGAAGAATGTATCATGGAATAGTAATTGATGTTGAAATGTGTGATTAAAAAAGAAATGAATTTTTTTTTATTCACGTGTAATGTTATTTTAATGAAGAATTTGTGGTTGAAAATTAGTTCTGTAAAAAAAATAATGAAAAAAATAGGAGAAAATAGATGACAAATAGGTGCTTATTTCAGCCCTGCTTTTGGGACAGGCCCAAAAACAGGCTTGGAAACAGGGGCGCCTGGAGGGTGGGCAGTTTTAATGGCTTTTTTCCACTTCTTTATCAGTATCCAGACAAATTAATAATTAAATTGGTACGCTTATTTACCAGTACCCAGACAAATATGTAAGAGGTCCACAAAATTCACTCCGTTCCGTGATGAAACGCAAGTGCAAAGTTGTGCAGAGATTTGATTCAGAAAGGTCACTGGTCGTTGGATCCGGCCGAAAACAAAAATTCAAATGGGATTTACAAATTAAATCGAATGAATTAAGAAAAGAATATTACATACCTCAAGTCCTTGGGTTCCGAGTTTTACTCGCGGCATTTCAACTTGTTCGGCCATGTCTAACTTTCTTCTTGCTTATCAGATCAAATTTGTGCTTCTTTTAGCGAGTTGATGAAGATCCAGCACGGTCGCGTTAATATATATAGGGAAGGTAAAGTTTGGTTTGCCGACGTCAAGGATTACGTCAGTCTCTTCGCCAGCGTGGTTGTGGGGACCTGACCCACAATTTTAACATTGTGGTCTCATATTTTTGCCTCATGTTATTAATTTATCATCATAATATTTTTCTTTTCCGACATCAAGGATTACGTCAGTCTCTTTTTTTTTTTCTCTTTTTTTTTTCAATCACTCAATCTTTCCTAAAATAATAATATACGAAAATTAAAAAAATTTCATTCTTTTTCAACCACACTTTTTTCAAAAAAATATTATTCCAAATTTCAAAATTTAAAAAAAATAGGGACCGAACCGGAACTTTCTCATTAAATTTCGTATAAACCAAAGTAACTAACGAATTTATCTACCCCTTCAAATAAACACATAAAAAATAAAATAAAAAAGAGTGAGATGTCCCATCCCTTCATTATGCAATATATAAAAATGGCATTTAATCGCAGTGACTTTGCTACAACAATATTCACAATGCAAAGAGCTCGTTGAAGGATTGACATCAAAACTTCCTTTGGCTAATAGCAGCAGAGGGGATTCGTTTCCCACAAATAAAGGAAAATTTGCATTAAGAGTCCCTAATCTTTTCAAAAATAAATTATATATAAATCATCTTCTTCTCCCAGTGACCCCCCTACTCTTTAAAAGGTTTACTGAGCTCCCGTTTGAGCTACATTATAGTAAAAATAAGAATGAAAAATATAGTTGTTATGGGTCCTACACAAAAGATAAAAAGTCAAATATGGTGATTTGATGTAATGAATAACGGTTATATTTTTCATTTTAATAAGAAAATAATGGGGTTCAAACAATGCCTAAATCTATACTTACTTTTAAGCCCCCGTTTGTCCCCCATTTTTGGAAATAAAAATTGGTCGAATAGAGCTTTTTTAAAAAAATAAGTGGTTGAAAAAGAAAAAAATATTTTCGATTTACGTGTAATATTATTTTATAAAATATTGTGTAGTTGAAAATATGAGAGAAAAAATTGAATGTAATGGAATGAGATTCAAACATGGAACTCTTTTCTATTCTCAATATATATTAAAATCTTCACAACCAATAAAATCTACCATCACTAATCTACAATCATATCCACAATTCATTAAGCCATCATTCCTATCATACATGCCAAAACTTCGATTCAAATGCACCTACCCCGGTTCGAAATTGAAGAACAATGACCTTATCACGGTGAAAACAACTGAATTGTGAAAATAATAATTAGAAACTTATAAAACAAATTGACACATAAACACATTGCCATTAGAGTTCTCTACTGTCATCCAGAGTATTAGATCACAAAAATTTCTCCCTCTTTGTCACTTGTGCTCCTAGACCTTTTTGTGTGTGTGTGAATTTTACAGTATTTGGAAAATTAAACACAGTTGAGAGTAAATGTAAAATTTTGAAAGATGAGAGTTTATAGTGTAATTATCCCATGAAAAATTGAAGAATTTTAGGCTTCCACTACTTCGAGGGTAAATTCCACCTGGAGTTGGAGTTAATATGCGACATATCAAAAACTTTCTAGCATACTTCCGTATGATAGAAATTGTATATTTTGTCGTTCAAAAGTTAAATTATTTAAATTGACACATGGCTCATGTCATTCGCCTCATCATTGAAAATAGTTATAACAATAGAAATTGTATATTTTGTCGCTCAAACGTTAAAATATTTAAATTGAAACATGGCTCATGTCATTCACCTCATCATTGAAAATAATTATAACAATAACTAAATTTTGTCTCCTAAGTAATTTTCATCACTTGTTCCACCAAGCAATCTAATGATACATTGCAATCAAATAATTTACAACCATAATAAATTTTAGTTTTAACTTTTACTAATTTAATTGAAAAGTGACTCCAAGATGGAGGAATGAAATTCAAACCCCTACTTTAATAAAAGTTCTAAAAGCAATTGGTCACTTTGGTATGAAAATAAAGATTATTGAAGGAGGCAAATGGAATCTTTCTTGGACTTCATATCTAAACAATCACTAATTTGAACACGCAAAACCAAGACCACCCACATGTCCCTCCTCCTTTCCATTTTTCTTTACTTTCTAATGATCACATGTATTAGGGCACGTGTGAATTGCGGTTAATGGGTACACGAAAAATCAAGATGACTGGTCAAATTTTTCTTTCTTTTCCCTTCAATAATCCCTTTTTTCTTTTTTCCTTCTCTTTTTTCATGAGCCGTGTAGGCGTCTCTCTCTTTTTCATTTTTTTCTTTGTTTCTAATTATAATATTTATCAATATATTCAAATCAAGAGAAATAGTAGAAGCAAAACAATAATCGTGAGATCAAATAAAATCAACAAGACAGTATTTTTGTTTCAACCTAGTTACAAACTTATAGTACACCATTATTTTCTTTTATTACTGACCTCAGAATCTAATAATGACACAGCTCGTCAATAAATCTTGACTCTACTCCTCTCTCCTGATATGTTACTTGTGCACTTGGAATATACACATTAGATGCGCATGATCATAGCATCTCCAAACATAAAAAATGAGGCGGGGGACTTCGATGCTGCACGCTACAACGCTCAAGTTAGTCAAAGGAACAGTTATAATTTGAATGCAGGAGTAATGCTAAGAGGAGGAGAAAATATGGGAATCAAGTTTGTAATGGAGAAAAAATTATCAAAATTGTAATTGTCTTCAAATTACACTAAATACGAGTATTTATTGGCGAAAGAGAGACACCTGATCGCAATTACAATTACCTTTAATTTTATAATTAACAAACTAATAATGCAATCATGTAATATGATTATGGTTTGTAATATGAATTACACAACTAAAGCATGGGAACTAATATGGTTAGAACGTATTCAATTTTGGTGTAAAATTGTGTGTAAATTTGTATTTTCAAAACTATATTTGCATCGTCATTTACATTCCGTTGGATTTAAATTCAAATTTTGCTACAATGAAAAGATCAAAATCAATTTTTTGCCTCTTGTGGATGTAAAAAAAAAAAAAAAGAGATATAAATGTACTTTTTAAAAAAAAAAAAAAAAAAATTTTTTTTTTTTTTAAATGCCAAAAAATGTATTTTTGAATAGTATATTGATGGAAAATAAGGAAAAATTTTGAATTTGCATGTAATATTATTTTATTGAAAAATGTTTGATTGAAATGGATTCAAAAAAAAAGAAAAAAATGTACTTTTTAAAAAAAAAAAAAAAAAACGTTTTCTATTTGTGCAATATGCATTTCCTTTGCATCTCTCCATTGGAGTGGTTTTTGATCACTTTGATGATCCAAAATTCCAAATCACAATTTATATCTATTTTACACGACAATTGGAGAGGCTCTCATTACATAGTTCGTACATGAATTATAGAAAAATTTAAAAATCAGCCACTATATCAGTCCTTGTAACTTATAATTGAACTAACACTTTCAAATTAAATAGTTAAAAATTACATTCTCAGAATGAGGATTATCACATAGTATGCGTTACAATTTCAAAAATTTATATACATTATAACAAGAACAAGACAGCGTCGGTCACGAGATCTGGTATGCCTTTCACATAGCCTTAAAACCAACATCTTCAATCGTCGGTAATTTGAGAGTGACTCGTCCATCATCAAATTCAAAATTTGATAACCCACTCCCAATCATGTTCTACCAGCCCAGAGAATTTTGATGTCCGACCTTGAGAATTTTGAGGTCCTAAGCAACTCATTATTATGAGGCCCTTAAACGTAGAGAAAATTTACATTCGTAAAAATACTTGAATATTTAAATAAATCATATATTTACATTTTAAACAAAGACTTGGTACGATTTAAAAGATAAAGTAGCAAATTCAAGTTATTTTTAATAAATCATATTATGGACATTATGGACTCATGAAAAAATTATTTTAAATCAAATTCAAATTATAACTTATTAAAGTAAATTACTGAATGTGTAATATTATTTTTCAAATTAAATCATATTACCATAATAATATTAGACTCGTTTGATAACTTGTAATTAATCATTTATGCTAAACTCAAGAAAAATTTATTTTAAATAAGATTGAACTAAGTTAGAATCAACCAAATAAATTATTGTTAAATAAATTTTTAACTAATCCATCTTTTAAATTTATAATAATTTAATTGGACTTCTACCACGGTTTTTATTTGGAGGCCCCCATTAAATATGAGACCCTAAGCCATTGCCTAGTTGCCCTTGGCTTAGGGCCGACCTCGTTCAGAAAAGATCCATTCACTTCTATATTTAAAAGAGGTTCAAGTTCTACTCACACTAGAAAGCTCGTGAATCATTTTAAGCTACAATTAAAAAGCTACCGATTACGTATCTGAAATCATCATTGGACCTATTTTTGACTTGACACTTTAATTTTATTATCACCTTCGAACGTATCATGTTCACAAGCTTGACTTGTGTACATTTATCACTTTCAGGTATAACAACAAATGATGCAATTCCAAATTCAATATATTTCTCGCATAACTCAAAAAAGAATGTAAACAAACAAATAAAAAGCTAATCTTGTCTCTTTAAAAAATAAAAATAACAATTATCCACATTTAATTAGGAAGAAATCAATGCAATTCATTGAATTATGTAACTATATTCGAACCATAGCCTAATAGTAGTAATTACATATGCAAGTGGAATTATAATTCCAAAAAACTGGAAGAAAATTGGGTATTGAATCAGAGAAGTTTGAAATAAGTAATCTACATCGCTCAAAAACAACATAAAGACGAATAAATAAACACCCAATGTCACGATTATCTTACCAGATTACGTAAAAATTACACATCCTGTAAGTTTCATATATAAATCCAAAAAACAGAAAATAAACAATTCACACATTTCATTGAAATACAAAAAATAACCAAGCATATACACTTGTAACTCGGCCATTTAATTCACTAAGATAACAATCATATTCGTTAAATACTATATTTAAAATCAAATAAAAGCAAATAGCAACTCAAAATTCTGCAAATTTCAATAATGTAGGACACGATCAAGTTAAATATTTCTTTTTCTTGTTTGAAGAGAAATAATGAAACAGCATTAGTTAATAAATTTGTTCATTTTCGTGTAACAAGTGTGTTAATTTCATGCATAAAAAAAGTCCTTCCATTACGGAGAACCAACCTCCTGATGGTTGGCATTTGGCATTTTAAACATGTACCTACAAGCTGCATAGATAGAAAGTCTACTCAGACAAAAGGAATAAAAATTATAAAATAATTTGATTAATAAGATGACCATAACATGTTAAGCTGGTAAAAAAGAAGAGAAGGGTTCAATTATTAAATAGCCACGCAATATATTATTCGTGATCAGCAACACAAGCTAATGACATGGGAAAAGTACAAAAGGGAATTAGAAGTGTGCAAAGGAAACTGCGGGAAATATCAACACAACTACGACAAAGATCTTTCAAAACATAATATACAAATATTATCCATTTAACTGGTTCATTTTGGGAGTGGTGTCCTCACAAATTCCCACGTGATCCGATGAAAAGCATCATTAGAACTTCTCATCCCAGCTACTTCATTGATGGGAACCGCATCAGTAATCTCTTTCAAATCTTCTTTTGTAAGCTTCACTTTCAGAGCACCAATATTATCGTGAAGATTCTTAATTTTGGTCGTACCTACACCAATATTTCAAGATTGGCAAGATAAATTATCATTAAAAACAATCAAATTCATGATATCGATATAATGCACATTTCACTGGCATCCATTGCATGTATGATTTCGGAGAAAATTATTTTACAGCATCTGCAAATAATAACAATTTTCCAGAGTAATCTCACTTAACGATCCGTCTTTCCTAATCTCCCTATCTAGGGTGAAATGGCCCAAATGGCTGTTAATTATAAGGCCTACGCACATAAATATGGTGGAAAATTAAGAGAAAAATAACTCTGAAGAGATTTACAAGCTCGTATGTATATCTCGACACCTCCAAGAAGCATACTGATATCTAAATAAGAAACTAAAAGACTCATGAAAGACGAGGGAAAGGTTGATCATCTCATACTCAAGTACATGAACTTCCAAAGGGCAGGGACGATCATCTCATACTCCAATATTATAGGCATATTTGTACAGTTATTCACGTGTGACGAGACCTCTGTTTCTTTCCCATCTCATAATCCTGAATTAACAAAAAACTGCACGAGCATGCGATAATTTTACTCTCATTCTATCCCTTCCATTTCCTTGAAAGAAAGGGTAAAAAGAAAAGGAGTTACGTAATTAGATATCTATGAAAAAGAATGTTGGTTTTCAACCCCATCCATAATGAGGGTACCTGAAATTCATGGGGATGCTAAATAGAGACTTCCAATTTTACAGCGAAAAACAGGGAGGGGAGGGTTGGCTGGTTTCAATTGGCGTTTAGCTTAGTCTAAGTCACAATTCCAGTTCAATTCACAAATCTCCAAGACAATCCACATTGATATACTTTTAATATGAATATTCTTACGCTCATAAAAACGAATTAAATGCCTCAATATAAATATGATGTGAGGGTAACAGCAAAGATTTTTAAACAGATAGTTCCAATTTCTTTAATACTCTACATTTCCAATCCGTCAAACATGGTTTCTACTATAGTTTTTAACGCTAAGGCTTTTACATGATTGACTAACCTGGAATAGGTACAACATCATTTCCTTGATGAAGAACCCATGCAAGCGCAAGTTGAGCAGGAGTGCATCCATGCTTCTTAGCCAACGCTTCTATACGAAAATATAGGACTTTGTTCTTATCAAAGTTCTCTCCCTGAAGCCTTGGGTGACTTGTCTGACGGTACGAAAATTAAACAACTTCTCATCAACAGGAGATTACAAAAGTGAAGATACTACTACATGATCCTGGATACTAAATAAGATATTACGCAATGAAATCTAAAATATATAGATGCACACACCAAAGAGCTATTTGGATCTGCACTTTCCACGATGGCCTTCCCAGCAAAAAACCCTCGACCTAAGGGACTGTATGGAACTATTCCAATTCCAAGTTCCCTATTTTCCATTTCCAAAAAAAAAAAAGAAGAAACAATATATGAGATCATAATCTCCGAACATGAAGCATAACAATAAGATGAAAAACTACAGAAACTTGAAGCGTAGTAGTTGAAAGAGAATGAATCAGGGTGTTCAAGAATTGATAGAGGAGGAAAATATTTTCTGTTTTTATTATAAGCACAATGATCAAAAATCTAACTAATCGTAGTTTCAACTTCAGGAAGAAAAAATAATGCAAACTTCAGGAATAAAAAAAATACAAAAACATGGAGTTTTATAATAGAAAATAGGAGCTCAACATTGTAATGTTAATCCTAGGATGAGGTTGTGCAAAATTAATTTCAAATTCAAATATCAGCCCTTAAGTTACAATTTAAGTACATAATTGCCAAGAGAGTCAACTGAAATTGTAATAGGGTTACAACAAAAATATTAGAGAAATATGAAAAACCTGCAAAGTGGAATTATTTCTTCTTCGATGTCACGAACCCAAAGGGAATAGTCCATTTGTATAGCAGTAACAGGATGAACTGCATGAGCCCTCCTTATTGTGTCTGGACTAGCTTCAGACAACCCAATATATTTTATTTTACCTTCTTTGACCAACTTTTTAAGTTCTCCCATCTGCAATTTATATACAATTTTATCAACAAGAGCAAACATGTTAGTAAAATGGAAAGCATGATAAAAAAAGGAGTACAAGCCAAGTGAAAACATGGTTAATGGCCACTTAAAGAATGGATACACGACACCAAGTAAAATCATTAAAAAATTAAAAAACTCACAGTGTATTCAATTGGCACAGTATTATCAATTCGATGTATATAGTAAAGATCGATATAATCCACATCAAGACGCTTCAGACTAGCTTCACAACAAGAGCGAGCATATTCAGGTGAACCTTTCACTATGACACCAGAAGCATCAAATCCTGCTACACCAAACTTTGTAGCTAATTGAACCTTTTCTCGAGGTAACTGCTTTAGTGCCTACAAAATTTAAATATCTTTTGTTAAGATAACTCAAAGGTGACTACTAAAAAGCTCATGCATTACATTAAGTCGAATTAATATGATAATTTCAAAAGGCATGAATACAACGTTAGAAAATAGTATTGATACATAAATTAATATGATAATTTAAAAAGGCATGGGTAAGGCAAAGTACTGAGACAGGAATTAAACCTCATTCTTCTACATTCTTTCCCATTATTTGTTCTACAGTATTCATTTTCAACCACACATTTATTAAAATAATACTTCATGCTAATCAAAAACTTTTCAATTCTTTTTTCATCACACATTCTCCATCAATCACCATTCCATAACACATTACTTCAAATTAGTGGAGCTCAAATGGGGCCTAATTCATACAATTTGATCAACAGTCTACAAATAGAATAATGTTATTTGTACATCACTGTGTACATAATGATGTACAGATAGATAACATGAAAAAAGAGCGAAAAAAAGAGACTGAAAGAAAAGAAATTCAGTTATTATAATCTTTCTTTCTCTTCCATGTCATCAATTTGTATACCGTTGTGTATACAATGATGTACAAATAACAAATTTTTATGGTTTCTTGTATTGGTATATGGACAATGGTGAGTTTTTTCTTCTTGCTCAATTTGTCAAAACACTCCTTAACTAGCGATAAAGAAAAACAAAGTAATTTTCATTTTTTTTTGGTTGAAAAAGTCTTTTAAAACTAAAATGTCTAATTTTACTTTATTGATAATAACATTATCTTTCTCATTTCATCTCTTTCTTCACTCTCATACTAGCTCCCAACTTTACAATCATTTTTTGTGCGGCTTTCCTGCCTTCCTTTTTTATGTTTCTTGTATGTTTCTTAATATGAAATCAGTAGTAGCTAAAGATCTGTCAAACCGCTAAACAGTTCTCTTACACTCTTCCAAAGTATGCAATATAAAAGGTCAAGAAAGCACAATATGATAGAAACGGTACAACATAAAAGAAAAGGTGAATCACAAGAAGCAAGCAGTTTGTCAATGTAAAAGAAAACGACATGAAGTATATGAGTAGGTTAAAATTTTATTACACATATTTACCTAAATTCATTCTTAAAAAAATAAAAACTAAATAGGTACTACAAGAGAATGTTTGAAGTGAGAATTCGTTCAAAAGAAGTGGACTTCGGGGTAGATTCTCAAGCTTTATTCTGGGTAATATTGATATACTGCACATCTTCCATGAGTTACAGCTCATGGACAATACTTTACATCAGTTGATATCAAAGATTGACGTCTCATGTACAACTTGGTATTGAAACATTCTCGTTAAGTGAGTAAACAATGTATATGTTTGAAATATAAGATGATCTAAAGGAAGTGTGCTTCAGACTAATTTTCAAACTTGATTAATTTTATGTATTATATAATGAAATATACTAGTATGACGAATTATAACTTTTGACCAAAATAACAGCAATGCCCTAATCAATAGGTCATCAATGGGAATGATCTCTTGAAGTTGAGGAGTATGTTTCACTTTTTCTGTCCAGCATTGTCTTTAAACAAAACAAATTCCTAGTTATTCCTTAAGATGTTGGCAGCCAAACCAAGGACTAGAAATGTTTAATGGAGAGGAAAAAGTCAAAACGGAATCATGTTGATATGCGCAATTATTGAACTTTAGCGACATTTGATTTGATCGTGAAATTTCATTCCGTTTGAACTCATCACTTAATTTTTAATTACAATTGGAACAATCAATTTGAACGTTTACATAATCGAATCATTGCACCCATGTCTATAGTTTAACTAATGAAACCTTACATGATAATCTAATTGGCAAAGAATGTTTCTAACATAAATACATATCTAAATATCCTCAGTTGAGATATTAAGATGATGTACAAATAACAAACACCATAGTTTCTTTGTTATAAACATATCTACATCAATTGATAGAAGAGTCTGCCTCTTAAATCACCCTGGGAACCACTTCTTTAAAATTCTCATATTTCCCTTGCTCACTTTTAGTAACAAAGACTCCTCTAAATGTTTTTATTAACCCAGAGTTAAATGTAAAAAAATGGAGCCTCATTTAGATCAGCTTGATTCCTTATAATATCATTATCGTCATTCACATCAACTTTCAATTACAAAGGAAGCAAAAGTACAGCCATAATCAAGAATAATTTTCTTAGCAAAGTACCTACCTTCCCCACCAAGTACTCGTTGGCATGGTTCATGCCATAAGCATCCGATGTGTCAAAGAACGTAATTCCTTTATTAAATGCCTCTTTGATTATTGCAATTCCTTCTTCCTCAGGGACAGGATTATTGTAGATACCTGAAAGCCCCATACAACCATAACCTAGCCTTGATACCTAGGAGGGAAAAACATGTCATTGGATAAAGCAATGAGATTTAGGATACATTCTTTGAAGATCATTGCATTATCTACAAATTGAATCGAATCCCAAATTGAATTAAGTAATTGTAACATATACCTCAAGTCCTTGGGTTCCCAGTTTCACTCGTGGCATCTCAAATTGTTCGGCCATTGCTAATTTTCCTCGAACTAAGCAGCGCCTCTTCAAGTTCCAGTAAGTTGAAGCCACTGGAATTGGCGTAAATATATGTATATGAAAGGAAAACTCTGGAAGTCCCCAGGACCCAGCTCTGAAAACTCTGGAAGCCCCCAGGACCCAGCTCTTTTTCTTCATTCTTCGAGCTCTTTCTTTGAACTAAGCAGTGCGTCCACGTTATCAATGAGGAACAGCAATATTCAGCCACGGGGCTTTTTTTTTTAAAATGCGTTTGATATATGTACGTGTGTATATAATGTATATATAAAAATTATCTCCCAAGTAATTGTGTTTAGCTTACGTCAAATATTGATAATATGGTACATCATTCAATTATATATTTTTTTTGTTAATTTTAAAGTAAGCCAAAGAACGACTGTTTATGTTTCATTTTTTCAAAAATATAATTTTTCAAAATTTATTTCAATTATACATTTTCCAGAATAAATTAAAACTCTCACTCACACGCACTCACTCGTGTATTGGAAGGAGGAAGAGAATAGTTTACATTTTATAGTTTACAGTATGGTTTGGATGGGGTGGGGGTGGGGGTGGGGTAGGGTGAAGAAGGAGATGAATAGTATTTTTTTTTGCTTTAGTTATTTATTTTAATTGTTTTATTATAGGGTTAAGTACTTTTACTTTTTTACCCTTTTCAATTAGTCAAAAATTGGTCAATGTTTAATTTTATTGGTCAACTAACGGTCAAACGGACGGTTTCCATCCATTTGGACTTCGGGTGCAGATTTTTGAAAGGTTTGGTACCTCCGGTAGCACAAACTAAAGGTTTGGGCAAAGTCTGCTAATAAACGAAATGTTTGGTATCTCGGCTGCAATTTTCCCTTCTTTTTTATCACACATTCCCAAAAAATAGATAAGTAAGTAAATGAAAAAGAACAGAAAATTTAAAATTTTGGGTATTATATATGTATGTACATGTGTGTGTGTGTGTAATATCATTATTTTTTCTTAAATTGTATAATTGAAATAAGTGCTTGTTTGGTAGAGATTTTGAGAATTGATTTTTTGACCGATAGAGATAAAGTGAATTCTAGCTGTGAGAAAAGAATTCAAAAACAACGGTTGAAATAGTAAAATAACTGTAAAAAAAAATTTGATTTTAATTGACTTAACATCACCGTCAAACAAGCTGTAAATTTTGAAAAATTATATTTTTGAAGCTCTTTTTCTTCATTCTTCGAGCTCTTTCTTTGAAGTAAGCAATGCCTCCACGTTATAAATGATGAACAGCAATATTCAGTCGCTGGGCTTCATTAAAATGCAATTGTCTGAGAAGATGTGTTTTGAAATAGAGATTATTTTATTTTATTTATTAATTTATTTATTTTTAAATATGTGATTAAAAAAGAATAAAATTTTTAAAATTATTGCAATATCATTATTTTTTCGAAAAATGAATAACTAAAATAAATTTTGAAAAATTATAATTTTTTCAAATGGAATATGTATTCCATATATGTGTGCGTATAAGTATTCCATTTTGAAAAATTTTGTGTGCGTGCGCGCGCGCGTGCGTGTGCATTTTGAAATAGAGATTTTTTATTTTATTTATTTATTTATTTTATTTTGAAAATGTGTAATAAAAAAAGAACAAAAATTTTAAAATCATGTATAATATCATTATTTTTTGAAAATGTATAACTGAAATAAATCAACTGGATCCGAGTGATAAGGCTTAGGTGTCGGGTGGATGAATTCAAGTATTTTAATGCTCAAAATCACCCACTACAATTTGATATTTCATAAACAAAACCGTTTGGATCCACGTAATTATTATAATCAAATTGTCGATTTGAATTGGGTTCAATTCCACCAATGACAAAAAATCGTGAGTCAACAATACAAATTATTTCAATTATTTCACCTATATTTTATAGAAAATAAATGTGTCACCAAATACATATTTAAACACCTTATTAACCCAATACAAATATGCCACAAAATACTGTCTAATATCTAGTGTAATAACATCCAATATCTAGCATTTCAAAAATACCATTAGTTATAAACTAAAATTGTGATGAAGAGTTGTCTAAACAGTCCAAAGACAGAGGGCCACCACTGTAATTTTCCCATTTGGACATATAACCCCAAAGAACCGGTAAGCATTAATTTTTGAATCTTTTCTTCTACTCAGTTTAACACCATTAGGCATGTGCCCACAAGCTACATAGATAGCAACTCTACTCAGACAAAAGGATAGTACGCCTAGAAAACAATTTGATTATCAAGACGAACATAGGATGGTTATCAAAGAGATAATAAAAAACAACGAAGGTTCAATTATTCAATAACCATGCGATATATTACTTCCGATCTACATCCACACAAGCTAGTGAAAAGTTGGATTACCAATAAAAGTATGTAGACAAAACTACATCAAATATCGACAAGACTAAAACTCCAATTTCTTCAAAACATCACACACTAATAAAAGGACAATACATCTAGAAAACAATTTGATTATCAAGATGACCATAGGATGGTTATCAAAGAAAAAACAAAAAACAAAAAGAGGTTCAATTATTCAATAACCATGTTATATATTACTTCCGATCTACATCCACAAAAGCTAGTGAAAGTTGGATAACTAATAAAAGTTGCAAACAAAACTACATCAAATATCGACCCCACTAAAACCTCAATTTTTTCAAAACACCCCGCTAATAATTATCCATTTTGCTGGTTCATTCTAGAAGTGGAGTATTCACAAATTCTCATGTGATCTTATGTAGGATGGTTATCAAAGAAAAATAAAATAAAATAAACAAAAAAACAAAAACAGGTTCAATTATTCAATAGCCATACGATATATTATTTTTGCTCTACATCCACACAAACTAGTAAAGGTTGGATAACTGGTAAAAGTATGCAAAACAAACTACATCAAATATCGACACAATTAAAACTCCAATTTTTTCAAAACATCACATACTAATAATTATCCAATTTGCTTGTTCATCATAGGAGTGGAGTACTTTTGATTTACATCCACACAAGCCACTGAAAGTTGGATAACTAGCAAAAATATGCGGACAAAATTACATCAAATATCGAAACATTTTGCTAGCTCATTCTAGGAGTGGAGTGTTCACTAATTCCCGTGTGATCTTATATAGGATGTTTATCAAAGAGAATAAAAAACAAAAAGATGTTCAATTATTCAATAGCCATGCGATATATTACTTTTGATCTAGATACACACAAACTAGTGAAAGTTGGATAACTAGTAAAAGTACGCTGACAAGACCACATGAAATATCGACACGACTAAAACTTCAATTTTTTCAAAACATCACACGCTAATAATTATCTGCTGGTTCATTCTGGGAGTGGTGTGTTCACAAATTCCCATGTGATCTTATGAAAAGCCTCATTTTGACTTCTCGACCCTACTACTTCGTTGATGGGAACCGCATCGGTAATTTCTTTCAAATCATCTTTTGTCAGCTTCAGTTTCAGAGAATCAATGTTGGAGTGGAGATTCTTAATTTTAGTTGTACCTACAAATATTACAAGATTGAAAGTTAAATCATCATTGAAACAAATGCAATTCGTGAGATTTCAATCACCATCTACAACATTGATTTCTGGGAAAAATTCTTACAGCATCTACAAATGATAATAATTTTCCAGAGATAAAAAGCTTAAGTACACCAAATTCTTATCAAAATCTTACCTAATGATATTACAGTATATAGATCCCCAAGGAGGAAGGTGAGACTGGACCAAACTTCATGTTATTATTTGAATAAGTGGAATGATCTGCGTAAACTAGTTTTGATATAATCCAACTTAATGATCCAGCTCTTTCTAGTTTCTACCAAGGAATAGATGGCCAAAATGGCGCTTCCTGTAGTTAAAAATGCTTATAGAGGAAGCTGGTCCAATGTATCTCTCTAAAAGCACTTCCAGAACAGGAAACAATTTTGAAAATTAGTTTCCAAACAAAAATTCAGCTTTCTTTCTCCAAACACTGCCATACCAAACGGGCCAATAGTCATTAGCTCTAGAAATCAATGTGGTGGCAAAGTTAACACTCCTCAAACCTGTTTACGTGGGGGGGGTTCTCCCTCTCTTCGTGAGCCTGTTTGTGTTCACTGGCGGAAGAGAGGCAAGATTCTAAAATAGGCACTTCCAATATTTTTAAAGAAATGGGAGAGGGGCCAAAGGAGGTTATCGTGTTGATACTCCCGACCAAACTGATGAGGGAACTATAAATCTCCAAAATTCCCTTTGCCCAATACTTAAACTAACTGAATTCACACTGAACTGAATCACATGAGGCCGCCCATTTAATTAGTTCAAATGGCTGTTTCAGTATAGTCCATGTTACAATTCCAGTTCAAATCATTATTAAGGATCTAAACTAATCAGAACAGCTGAATGCACACATCTCCAAGATGATTTCTGTCTACATACTTCTGGATATGAATATTCTAATACTCAGAGACAAAAGAAACGTTTCAATTTGAATATAATGTGAGCTCAACAGCAAAGTTTTCTAAACATATAGCTCCAATTTCTTTAATAATCTCCATTTCCAATCTGTCCAACATGGTTTCTATTACAGTATTTAGAGCAAAGATTTTTATATAAATGGCTCACCTGGAATTGGTACGACATCATCTCCTTGATGAAGAACCCATGCAAGAGCAAGTTGAGCAGGAGTGCATCCATGCTTCTTAGCCAATGCTTCTATACGAAAATATAGAACTTTGTTCTTATCAAAGTTCTCTCCCTGAAGTCTTGGGTGACTTGTCTGACAGTACGAAATTAACCAATTTTTCAGCAACTAGAGATTAAAAAAGTAACGGAACTACTAAGCGATCCTGGACACTAAAGTCTTGTGCATTGAAAATAAAAAAGATATATATGCATACACACCAATGAGCTATTTTCCACGTTTTCCACTACGACCTTCCCAGCAAAAAATCCTCGACCCAAGGGACTGTAAGGAACTATTCCAATCCCAAGTTCCCTATAATCCATTTCCAAAGAGAAAAGAAGAAACGCTATCTGAGATTATAATATTAGAATAGGAATAACAATATATATTTGAGAAATATGGGAAACCTGCAAAGCGGAATTATTTCATCTTCGATGTCACGGATCCAAAGGGAATAGTCCATTTGAATAGCAGTAATGGGATGAACTGCATGAGCCCTCCTTATTGTGTCTGGGCTAGCTTCAGACAATCCAATATATTTTATTTTACCTTCGTTGACAAGATTTTTAAGTTCTCTCATCTGTAACTCAAAAGTAATTTTATCAACTAGAGCAATCATATTGTTAGTGACGTGGAAACCATAATAAGAAAAATGAGTGCAAACCAAGAGAAACATGATTAACGGCCATTAACCTAAATTGATATGTGAGACCAAATAAAACAATAAATATTAGGAAAAAAAACTTACTGTGTATTCAATAGGCACGGTAGAATCAATTCGGTGTATGTAGTAAAGATCAATATAGTCCACATCAAAACTCTTCAGACTGGCCTCACAACAAGAGCGAGCATATTCAGGTGAACCTTTCACTATAACTCCAGAAGCATCAAATCCGGCTACACCGAACTTTGTAGCTAATTGAACCTTTTCTCGAGGCAATTGCTTCAATGCCTACAAAATTTGAATTCACGTGTTAATATAACTCAAAATGTGACCACGATATGCTCATGCATTACATTTAGTAGTTTTCTAATAAATAGTCTTCTAATAACAATTCACGATGAGAAAAATTAAGTTAAACATAACTTCAAGCATCATCTAGACCAAATTATATTAGTTTTCAATGAGAAAATTCTTCATATATTCAAACTTTAATGCTGTCTAGCTTTGTAATCTTTGTATAGCTAATTTTTACAATAACTAAACTTCTATCAACCATATTTGCCAACCTCTGAAGAAAAACTTTAGCACATTCATATGTTCGACAATAATTTAAATAATAGCAAAAAGTTTTGTGCAAATGGATATATTCGAGACATGGAGTTGTCTGTCTTCCATTTTTTTTCTCTTTCAATTTGTCATAATGTTTTTATCAACCCGGAGTCAAATGCAAGGAAATGGAGCTATTAAATCAGCTTTACGCCTTAGAATATCATTATTGTTGTTCACGTCAAGTTCCAGTAACAAAAGGAAGCAAAAGTATCTTGCCAGCATATAAATCAAAATATACTGCCATAATCAACAATAAGTATCTCCAAAAAGTACATACCTTCCCTACCAAGTGCTCGTTGGCATGATTAATACCATAAGCATCCGATGTGTCAAAAAAGGTAATGCCTTTACTAAATGCCTCTTTGATTATTGCAATTCCTTCCTCCTCAGGGACAGGATTATTGTAGAAACCCGAAAGCCCCATACAACCATAACCTAGTTTTGATACCTACGAGGAAAAACGTGTCATTGGATGAAGCAATGATATTTTAGAATACATTGAGATTGTGTTTAAAGCTCTGTTGGTGGCCAAACATCCAGAATGTGTCACTTTAGTTATGCAATTTTTATTTATTTATTTATTTTAAGTATAAAACAACAAAGAACTTTCAACGTTGTTTCAAATAAGTGTTTTCTGGCTTATAATTAAATGTCAGTTACAAAAGACCGCCAGTTACATAAGCAACACAGCAAAATACCTCAACAACAACTCAGCAAAAAAGTAAAATTTAGTATAGATGCACAGTGAGTGGCTTAACTGAAACAACTTTGTAAGTTCAATAACCATACAAGCTTAAAAAAGGTTCAGGGACTGAATTGACACGTTTCAATAAGAGATGTATTCAATCACGAACAAAATAGAGTATAGAATCGCTTCCCCAAAAAAAAAATATATATATATATGGAGTACTAGACAGCATGTAAGATATCTTAAGCAAAAATCGCTGTCAGGGACAGAGACAGTGGTCCCGTGGCTAGATCTGCCACTTCGTTCACTATAATCCGAAAGGTTACCGATTCGACTGATTATATTCAGGATGCTATAATCACTAATCGGAAAGTTTACCGATGGAATCATATAGATCTCTTGATTCATTCGGTTAGATCTATAAATTGAATCGAATTCGAAAATGAATTAAGCAAATTGAACATATACCTCGAGTCCTTGGGTTCCGAGTTTCACGCGCGGCATCTCAAACTGTTCAGCCATTGCTAATTTTTTTCAAGCCCTTCGAACTAAATTGTGCCTCTTCAGTGGGTTGACAGACTCCACCATTTCGCGTTAATATATATAGAGAAACTCGGGTGCCGATTTCACCGATCACGTCATGGTGGGCTCACGTTAGCTACAGTTAAGGCTTTCGATTGATTACCCTTTTTTATAATAAAATAAAATAAAATAAAATAATATATATATATATATCGACCACCATTTCGCATTAATCTAGAAACTCGGGTGCCGATTTCACCGATCACGTCATGGTGGGCTCACATTAGCTACAGTTAAGGCTTTCGATTGATTACCCTTTTTATAAAAAAATAAAATAAAATAAAATAAAATAATATATATATATACACACACACACACATTTTTCCCTCACCTTCTTCATAAAAAAATTTCATTAAAATAATATAACACATAAACTTAAAAAAATTTCAATTTTTTAATCATACATTTCTCATCAATTTACTATTCTAAAATATAATTTTTTTATTAAAAATGGAGTTCAAACACCCTGTAAAGCATTTATATTATTTTCATATTTATGCCTTTAATTATTATTAATTGTATTCTTGTTATCAATCTTTCTTTCATTATGTCATGTACTTAATGTTGATTTCATCCAAAACTTGTTTTTACGTGCTCATAAGGAGCAAATATTTTGTCACACTATAATTGTTAGCAAAAATGCTTGTTGCAAATAAGTATTTTGAAACCTTTGTATATTGCAAGTTTTGAATTGAAATTGTCATACGAAATAAGGTATACTTCTAATCTTCAATATATTAAAAGGAATGATTGAGGAGAAATCCTTACATATTTAGTTATACATCTAATATCCATTATTTAATTTTAGTTTTGTTAATAATTTATTAATAACATTGATTCCTTACATATTTAACTATATGCCCATTATACCTTAATTTAATCTTAGTTTTGTCAACAATTAATTAATAACATTGATTCCTTACATATTTAACTATATGCCCATTATACCCTAATTTATTTTTAGTTTTGTTAATAATTAATTAATAACATTAATTCAATTTATTCAAAATGAAATTATAAAAAAAATCTTTTTTTCTTTTTTCATTTGTCAATAATTCCCTAAATTAATCTTGTAGTGCTATATTAATTTTTATTAGCAACTTTTATTATAAAAATATAACTTAAATTTCTTTTCTTGATTGAATTAGTCAACTTAAAAAAATAATGTTACCTTATTTAAATGGCTGTTTCATTTTGTTATTTTACACATATCCTAACAACTAAATAATATATTTGATGTAATAAAAATTAATGCATACAGAATGTTACTATATAATTGATATAATTTTATTTTATGTTATATTTATCTTTATTTAAAAGTTTTTAATTCATAATTACGTATGAATTTTCATGATACCTAAGTTTAGATAAAAATGTAATACCCAATGATAGGGTAATTATATTCCCATTAAAGTTTTTATTAACTCACAACATTAAAATGCAATAAACATTTGTAATCTTTGCTCATTTTCACAATTAAGCCATGATTTATTTTTCGCTATGAAACTAAAAAAATTATTATAACATTATAATATTTTTTGAAATTCTAAACAATCCACACACGACATTAACATATTTAAAATCTCAAATATGTAGAGAGAGCGTACGATGAAGAGAGTGTTGAGACCACGTTTTTGAATTTCCCGACAATGAAGAGAATGTGAAATGGATTAAGAGATGACTACCTTCATAATTAATAATTAATGTAAATAAATTAGAGGGGAGATGCAATGGTGCTTTGTGTTAGTATGCACGTATAATAAACATAATTTAGATTATTATAGTTGTTGATCTCAGAAATTGGTCCCTCCATGTGGCCAACTGAAAGCTACTCCAAGTATTCCTCCCTGCGCAATCAACAAATGGTCAGGTGCACACGGCCGGAACCAACGGGAGTGGTGGCGGCCGTATACACTCCGACGGTCAAGTCAGGTTTGGGTGGTCGGAACAGTACCCAGGGGCTACACAAATCGATCAATAAAGGGGAAGGAGAATATTTAAACTTGTTATGGAGTGCTGTGTATTAAGAGTTTCATTACATTTGCCTCTTGCCAAACCTTAGGTATTTATAGGTGGTATGAACCGTTGGATGTGGAACGCGTGTATACATCTGACGGTATGAAGCGTCTGCTCATAGGCGTCAATTAGCCGCGTTTGTAGAGTGGACGGACAGTTTGTTTCCTCCGAGTTGAATTGACATAAAGTTGATAAGTCACATCAAATAGCCTCATGGAGACGTCAAATCAATTTAAACCTTAGGTGTAGGACAAATCTCAAATTGGCGGCGGATCTTCTAACCAGGGTCCACTTGATCTCGACCTCGGAGGTGAGATGCTTCGGCGGATCAGTAGTAGGAATCGCTATATCATTTCGGAGAAGTTTCGGAAGGGTCGTTTTCAGGTCGGAATAAATGGTGCTGCGGAGGGTCTACTTGATCTCGGCCTCGGAGGTGAGATGACACTTCGGTATCGAGGCGTAAATAATCGGGGGCGTAACAGTGGTCCCCCAAGTCCCAGGATGAATATTTATATCATGCGTGGATTTGCTTTCCTGACCGGACCGCAAGTCATGGGAGTTTTGGGGGTTGATCCGTCGCAACAATCGAGGTTATGATAATAGACAGATGTGCCAAAGTTTCGTTATTGTGCGTAACGTTCGAGGCGGTCAAGCAGCATGGGACGTCACGTAAGGTGCACCGAAGCTTCGCGAATGGCTGAAATTTTGTAAAGCATGGGAGGGAACGCGGCGTCCGAGGTGATGACCCAATAGGGCCTTCGCATCAGGCGCGTCCAAGCTTTGTAAAGTTGGAGGAGGAGCTCATCTGCCACCGGTGCGCTGACCCAAAAGGTCGACGCGTTGGGAGATGGCTGAAACTTTGTAAAGCATGGGAGGGAACGCAGCGTCCGAGGTGATGACCCAATAGGGCCTTTGCGTCAGGTGGTCCAAGCTTTGTAAAGTTGGAGGAGGAGCTCATCTGCCACCGGTGTGCTGACTTAAAAGGTCGACGCGTGGGGAGATGGCTGAAACTTTGTAAAGCATGAGAGGGCACGCAGCGTCCGAGGCGATGACCCAATAGGGCCTTCGCGTCAGGTGCGTCCAAGCTTTGTAAAGTTGGAGAAGGAGCTCATCTGCCACCGGTGCGCTGACCCAAAAGGTCGACACGTGGGGAGATGGCTGAAACTTTGTAAAGCATGAGAGGGAACGCAGCGTCCGAGGCGATGACCTAATAGGGCCTTCGCGTCAGGTGCGTCCAAACTTTGTAAAGTTGGAGGAGGAACTCAATCCGAGGCGACCCAAACGTCAAATGATTTGACAACTGTTGCGTATTTTCAAGGTGACAGTTGGGTGCCATGCCCATTCTCCTAAAAGGCTGCTGCGGCTACTAATTATTATTGACGGCTGGTTGTAACCGAGGTGACGCGTTTCAAGTTAGCGTGAAAGTCACAGCGACATCTTGGGCGTAGATCAAATCTGGTGTTTCATTTCAATGGCCTAGATTGAGGATGCGACGAACGGCTTAGATTGATCGCATTTGAATTCAACGGTGGAGATCGAACTTGTTTTTTCCATAAAAGGAGGACTCTGGGGTTTTCTCGGACTTTCTACCTTTGCAAAACTAAAATTATACTTTGCTCTCAAATTTTTGGCGATTTTCGGCGTTTTGCAAGCAATTTCGGCAAGAAAGAACTAGACTTCCGGGGAGAAAAACTAGGCTTCCGGCGACCTTACACCATTTCCGGCTAGGAAAACCTCCAAACCCGTAAGTTTCAGCACATATTTAGGCTTTTAAATTTTTAAAGAATGGCCTCAGATGGGAGTTCTGGTTCGGGGAGGGGCTTAGAAATAGTGAGGGTGGACGAGCCCATTGTGGCGACCTCCTCAGAAATAGCTGGGGCAATAATGGGGGGAGAACATATGGAAACGACCAGATAGCCCACCAGATACCTCTGTGCATTGGGGGGCGTCGGACTATCCTTCAAAATTAAGGGAGGCCGACCTGGGTAGACTTAGGACAGAGTATAGGATCCCTGACAGCGTAGACTTAATCCTCCCCGGGCCGGAAGAGAGAGCCTGTTACCCAAGGCCGAGCTGTGTGGCCATTAGTGAGGCGATCCTTAGGGCCGGACTTAGGCTGCCTATCCACCCATTCTTTAGGTTGGTGCTTAGGTCATATGGGCTAGCCCCGACGCAGCTCAATCCGAACTCTTGGAGCCAGATGGTGGACTCCTGGATGTTGTGGAAAGAGGCGTCATTAGGGGTGGAGATGCCCCTTTCCGTTTTTCAGACCCTCTATATTCCCAAGGTTACTGTCGGGGGGGATAAGACCCGGGGTTGGTACTACCTTACATCATGGGGTTCCCATACTCCATTCGTGGTCGATCTGCCGAGCTCCATCAAAGAATGGAAGAGCTCATGGTGCTGGGCAGCGCGGCGATGGGACACAATAGAGGGGGACCCCCTGGCGCCTCTTACAGTTCCAACAAAGTTTTCAACACTTAGTGAGTATAGTAGT
>NW_019237403.1:0-2014 GCF_002742605.1 Olea europaea var. sylvestris | reverse complement strand
TTGGGAGTTTTAAGGACGAGTTAGTGTGTGATGTGGTGCCAATGTAGGCGGGACGTATTTTATTGGGACGACCATGACAATACGATAGGAAGGCTATGCATGATGGTACAAGAATTGATATAGTTTCATTAAGGATGGAAGGACCATTACTCTTGCACCAATAACACCGGTGCAAGTCTATGAGGACCAATTAAAATTGAGAAGAGAGGAAGAGAGGAGAGTCAAAGAGTTAGAAAAAATGAGAGCAAGTAGTAAGTTGGAGAAAAAGAGAGAAAATGCTGAGATAGCCATTAGAGAGAAAAAGAGAGAGCAATCACAAGAGAGAAAAGAAATAGAGTGCCCCGAGAGAAGAGAGAAAACACGAGTGAATTTCTTTGCAAAAGAGAGTGATTTGAGTAGGGCGGTAGTTGAGAGAAAAGAGATGATCTTGTTCGTTTATAAGGAATCACTCCTCAATTTTGAGGAAACTAACCCACCCTACTTTAGTTTGGCTAAGTCTTTGTTGCAGGAATTTGATGATGTATTTTCGGAGGATGCACCAAGTGGATTGCCGCCTATTTGAGGCATTGAACGTCAAATTGACTTCATTCCCGAGCTGTCATTCCAAATCAACCGGCTTATCAAAGTAATCCTGAGGAGACTAAGGAGCTTCAAAGGCAAGTGGAGGAGTTGATGAACAAAGGCTACGCGAGGGAAAGCATGAGTCCTTGTACGGTACCGATTTTTAAGGATGGAACATGGTAAATGTGCGTGGATTGTAGGGCTATCAACAACATAATGGTAAAGTATCGCCACCCTATTCCTAGGTTAGATGACATGCTTGATGAATTACATGGTGCTTGCAAATTTTCTAAAATTGATTTAAAAAATAGGTATCATCAAATTCATATGCGGGAGGGTGATGAATGGAAAACGGCTTTTAAAACTAAATATGGTTTATATGAATGGTTGATTATGCCGTTTGGACTCACAAATGCACCTAGCACTTTTATGCATTTAATGAATCATGTTTTACGTGCCTTTATAGGAAAATTTGTTGTGGTTTATTTTGACGACATTTTAATCTATAGCAAAGACCTAGGAGAGTATTTGGAACATTTAAAGTGTGTGTTAATTATTTTAAGAAAATAACAACACTATGCTAATCTTAAGAAATGCATGTTTTGTATGGATAGAGTTATTTTTCTTGGTTTTGTGGTTAGTGCTAATGGGGTAGAAGTAGACGATGAAAAGATAAAAGCTATTAGAGATTGGCCGACACCTAAATGCATAACGAAAGTTAGGAGTTTTCATGGTTTAACTAGTTTTTATAGGCGATTTGTGAAAGATTTTAGCACTATCAAATAGTTAAAAAGAGTGTAGGTTTTCATTGAGGTGATGAACAGGAACTTGCATTTAATACTATTAAAGGTAGATTGTGTGAAGCACCTGTTTTGGTATTACCTAACTTTGATAAACATTCGAGATTGAGTGTGATGCATCAGGAATAGGGATTGGAGCAGTTTTAATGTAGGATCGGAGGCCTATTGCATACTTTAGCGAGAAATTGAGTGAAGCTGCTTTAAATTATCCAACATATGACAAATAACTTTATGCACTTGTTTGAACTTTGGAGACTTGACAACATTATCTATGGCCGAAGGAGTTCGTAATACACATTGATCATGAGTCACTAAAGCACTTGCGGGGACAAGGTAAATTGAACGAGAGGCATGCACGGTGGATGAAATTCATTGAGACCTATCCGTATGTCATTCGGTATAAACAAGGTAAGGAAAATGTGGTGTTGGATGCGTTGTCGCGAAGGTACGTATTGCTAGCTTCTCTTGATTCAAAGCTACTTGGGTTTAAACATATTAAGGAATTGTATGAAAAAGATGTTGAATTTTTGGATATTTATTTGTCATGCATAAAAGAGGCGGTTGATAGGAACTTTAGGCATGAGGGGTATTTATTTCGGGAAAATAGGTTATGTGTTCCTAATTGTTCTATTCGGGAGTTGTTAGTAAGGGAG
>NW_019237402.1:0-2014 GCF_002742605.1 Olea europaea var. sylvestris | reverse complement strand
TTTTGGAATTGTAGCGACCGTTTTGGATTGAACTCACAACTTCGTCGTGACGTATGAGCGATTTTGGCCATTTTTTGAAAGAACGTGCGTTTGTATATTTAGAACGATTGGAGAGTCGGCGGACGAAGAATTGAGCGTAACTATTGCACACGGTGACCGTTTTTGGCCCATAAGAACTTTTTGGAAATGTAGCGACCGTTTTGGATTGAACTCACCACTTCGTCGTGACGTACGAGGGATTTTGGCGATTTTTTGAAAGAATGAGCACTTGCATATTTGGAACGCCTGGATTGTCGACGTACGAAAAATTGAGCGAAACTTTTGCACACGGTGTCCATTTTGGGCCCATAAGTACTTTTTGAAAATGTAGCGATCGTTTTGGATTGAACACACAACTTCATCGTGATGTACGAGGGATTTTGGCCATTTTTTGAAAGAATGAGCACTTGCATATTTAGGAAGCTTGGAGAGTCTGCGGTCGAAGAATTGAGCGTAACTTGTGCACACGGTGTCCGTTTTTGGCCCACAAGAACTTTTTGGAAATGTAGCGACCGTTTTGGATTAAACTCACCACTTCATCTTGACGTAAGAGGGATTTTGGCCATTTTTCGAGAGAATGAGCACTTGCATATTTGGAACGCTTGGATTGTCGACGTACGAAAAATTGAGCGAAACTTTTGCACACGGTGTCCATTTTGGGCCCATAAGTACTTTTTGGAAATGTAGCGATCATTTTGGATTGAACACACAACTTCATCGTGATGTACGAGGGATTTTGGCCATTTTTTGAAAGAATGAGCACTTGCATATTTAGGACGCTTGGAGAGTCTGCGGTCGAAGAATTGTGCGTAACTTTTGCACGCGGTGTCCGTTTTAGGCCCACAAGAACTTTTTGGAAATGTAGCGACCGTTTTGGATTAAACTCACCACTTCATCTTGACGTAAGAGGGATTTTGGCCATTTTTCGAGAGAATGAGCACTTGCATATTTGGAACGCTTGGATTGTCGGTGTACGAAGAATTGAGCGTAACTTTTGCACACGGTGTTCGTTTTGGGCCCACAAGAACTTTTTGGAAATGTAACGACCGTTTTGGATTGAACTCACCACCTCGTCGAGACGTATGAGGAATTTTGGCCATTTTTGAAAAGAATGAGCACTTACATTTTTGGAACGCTTGGATTGTCGGCGTACGAAGAATTGAGCATAACTTTTGCACACGATGTCCGTTTTGGGCCCACGAGAACTTTTTTGAATTGTAGCGACCGTTTTGGATTGAACTCACCACTTCGTCGTGACGTATGAGGGATTTTGGGCATTTTTCAAAAGAATGAGCGTTTGTATATTTAGAATGGTTGGAGATTCGGCGGACGAAGAATTGAGCGTAACTGTTGCACACGGTGACCGTTTTGGGCCCATAAGAACTTTTTGGAAATGTAGCAACCGTTTTGGATTGAACTCACCACTTCGTCGTGACGTATGAGGGATTTTGGACATTTTTCAAAAGAATGAGCGTTTGTATATTTAGAATGGTTGGAGATTCGGCGGACGAAGAATTGAGCGTAACTGTTGCACAAGGTGACCGTTTTGGGCCCATAAGAACTTTTTGGAAATGTAGCAACCGTTTTGGATTGAACTCACCACTTCGTCGTGACGTACGAGGGATTTTGGCGATATTTCGAAAGAATGAGCACTTACATATTTGGAACGCTTGGATTGTCGGCGTACGAAAAATTGAGCGTAACTTCTGCACATGGTGTCCGTTTTGGGCCCATAAGTACTTTTTGGAAATGTAGCGATTGTTTTGGATTGAACCCACAACTTCATCGTGATGTACGAGGGGTTTTGACCATTTTTCGAAAGAATGAGAACTTGCATATTTAGGACGCTTGGAGAGTCTGCGGACGAAGAATTGTACGTAACTTTTGCACACGGTGTCCGTTTTGGGCCCACAAGAACTTGTTGGAAATGTAGCGACCGTTTTGGATTAAACTCACCACTTCATGTTGACGTAAG
>NW_019237401.1:891-2014 GCF_002742605.1 Olea europaea var. sylvestris | reverse complement strand
TTGCCCTCGGCGCGATTTTTGTTTCCGATCAACCAGTCAAATTTTAGCCCATTCCGACACCGTCACGAAAAATGACGAAATTGGCCCTGGCTCGGTTTATTATTCCGATCAACCTGTCAAATTTTAGCCCATTCCGACACAGTCGCAAAAAATAACAAAATTGCCCTCGGCGAGATTTTTGTTTCCTATCAACCTGTCAAATTTTAGCCCATTCCGACACCGTCAGAAAAAATGTCGAAATTGCCCCTGGCTCGGTTTATGTTTCCAATCAACCTGTCAAATTTTGGCCCATTCTGACACAGTCGCGAAGAATAACAAAATTGCCCTCGGCGCGATTTTTGTTTCCGATCAACCTATCAAATTTTAGCCCGGTCCGGCCCCGTCGCGAAAAATGATGAAAATGCCCCTGGCGCGATTTTTGTTTCCGATCAACCTGTCAAATTTGAGCCCATCCGCCACCGTCGCGAAAAATGACTAAATTGCCTTCGGCGCGGTTTTTGTTTCCGATCAACCTGTCGAATTTTAGCCCATTCCGACACTGTCGCGAAAAATGATGAAATTGCCCCCGGCGCGATTTTTGTTTCCGATAAACCGGTCAAATTTTAGCCCATTTCGACACCGTCGCGAAAAATGACGAAATTGCCCTCGGCGCGATTTTTGTTTCCGATCAACCTGTCAATTTTAGCCCATTCCGACACCATCGCGAAAAATGACTAAATTGCCCCTGGCTCGATTTTTGTTTCCAATCAACGTGTTAAATTTTAGCCCATTCCGGCACCGTCCCGAAAAATGACGAAATAGCCCCTGGCGCGATTTTTGTTTCCGATCAACCTGTCAAATTTTAGCCCATTCCGACACCATCGCGAAAAATGACTAAATTGCCCCTGGCTCGATTTTTGTTTCCAATCAACCTGTTAAATTTTAGCCCATTCCGGCACCGTCCCGAAAAATGACGAAATAGCCCCTGGCGCGATTTTTGTTTCTGATCAACTTGTCAAATTTTAGCCAAGTCCGACACAGTCGCGAAAAATGACGAAATTGCTCTAGGCTCGATTTTTGTTTCCGATCAACCAGTCAAATTTTAGCAATTTCGACACCGTCGCGAAAAATGACGAAATTGCCC
>NW_019237401.1:675-845 GCF_002742605.1 Olea europaea var. sylvestris | reverse complement strand
CCCTCGGCGCGATTTTTGTTTCCGATCAACCTGTCAAATTTGTGCACATTCCGACACCGTCGCGAAAAATGAGGAAATTGCCCTTGGCGCGATTTTTGTTTCCGACCAACCTGCTAAATTTTAGTCCATTCCGGTACCGTCGCGAAAAATGATGAAATTGCCCCCGGCGA
>NW_019237401.1:0-174 GCF_002742605.1 Olea europaea var. sylvestris | reverse complement strand
TTGCCCCCGGCGCGATTTTTGTTTCCGATCAACCTGTCAAATTTAAGCTCATTCCGACATCGTCGCGAAAAATAACAAATTGCACTCGGCACGATTTTTGTTTCCGATCAACCTATCAAATTTTAGCCCAGTCCGACCTCGTCGTGAAAAACCACGAAATTGCCCCCGACGCGA
>NW_019237400.1:0-2014 GCF_002742605.1 Olea europaea var. sylvestris | reverse complement strand
CCCGGCGCGATTTTTGTTTCCGATCAACAAGTCAAATTTCAGCCAATTCCGACACAGTCGCGGAAAATGACGAAATTACACCCTGCGCTATTTTTGTTCCCGATCAACCGGTCAATTTTGAGCCCATTTCGACACGGTCGAGAAAAATGACGAAATTGCCCCCGGCGCGATTTTTATTTCAGATCAAACCTACAAATTTCAGCCAATTCCGACACAATCGAGAAAAATGACGAAATTGCCTTCGGCGCGATTTTTATTTCAGATCAAACTGCCAAATTTCAGCCAATTCCGACATAGTCGAGAAAAATGACGAAATTGCCCCCGGCGAGGTTTTTGTTTCCGATCAAACTGTCAAATTTTAGCCAATTCCGACACAGTCGCGAAAAATGACGAAATTACACCCGGCGCTATTTTTGTTCCCAATAAACCGATAAAATTTGAGCCCATTCCGACACAGTCGAGAAAAATGACGAAAATGCCCCGGCGCGATTTTTGTTTCCGATCAACCTGTCAAATTTCAGCCAAATCCGACCCAGTCGAGAAAAATGATGAAAATGCCCCGGCGCGATTTTTGTTTTCGATCAACCTGTCAAATTTGAGCCCATTCCGACACAGTCGAGAAAAATGACGAAATTGCCCCCGGCGCGATTTTTATTTCAGATTAAACTGCCAAATTTCTGCCAGTTCCAACACAGTCGACAAAAAAGAGGAAATTGCCCCCGGCGCGGTTTTTGTTTCCGATCAACAAGTCAAATTTTAGTCAATTCCGACATAGTCGCGAAAAATGACGAAATTACACCCTGCGCGATTTTTGTCCACGATAAACCAGTCAAATTTCAGCCAATTCCGACAATGTCGCGAAAAATGACGAAATTGCCCCCGACGCGATTTTTGTTTCCGATCAACCAGTCAAATTTTAGTCAATTCCGACACAATCGCAAAAAATGACGAAATTGCCCCCGACGCGATTTTTGTTTTACGATCAACCAATCAAATTTAAGCCAATTCCGACACAGTCGCGAAAAATGACGAAATTGCACCCGGCGCGATCTTTGTTTCCGATCGATCGGTCAAATTTGAGCCCATTCCGACAAAGTCGAGAAAAATGACGAAATTGCCCCCGGAGCGATTTTTATTTCAGATCAAACTGCCAAATTTCAGCCAATTCCGACACAGTCGAGAAAAATGACGAAATTGCCCCCGTCGCGCTTTTTGTTTCCGATAAACAAGTCAAATTTTAGTCAATTCCGACGCAGTTGCGAAAAATGACGAAATTACACCCGTCGCGATTTTTGTCCCCGATAAACCTGTCAAATTTCTGCCAATTCCGGCACAGTCGAGAAAAATGACGAAATTGCCCCCGGCGCGATTTTTGTTTCCGATCAACCAGTCAAATTTTAGTCAATTCCGACACAGTCGCGAAAAATGACGAAATTGCCCCCGGCGCGATTTTTGTTTCCGATCAACCAATCAAATTTTAGCCAATTCCGACACGGTCGCGAAAAATGACGAAATTGCACCCGGCGCGATTTTTTTTTCCGATCTTTCTGTCGAATTTTAGCCCGTTTCGACACAGTCGCGAAAAATGACGAAATTGCCCCCGGCGCGATTTTTATTTCCGATCAACCTGCCAAATTTAAGCGCATTCAGACACAGTCGCGTAAAATGACGAAATTGCCCTCGGCACGATTTTTATTTCCGATCAACCAGTCAAATTTTAGACCATTTCGGCACAGTCGCGAAAAATGACGAAATTGCCCACGGCGCGATTTTTATTTCCGATCAACCAGTCAAATTTTAGCCCATTTCGGCACAGTCGCGAAAAATGATGAAATTGCCCCCGGCGCGATTTTTATTTCCGATCAACCTGCCAAATTTAAGCCCATTCCGACGTAGTCGCGTAAAATGACGAAATTGCCCCAGGCGCAAAAGTTTCCGATCAACCAGTCAAATTTTAGCCCATTCCGGCACAGTCGCGAAAAATGACGAAATTGCCCCCGGCGCGGTTTTTATT
>NW_019237399.1:0-2014 GCF_002742605.1 Olea europaea var. sylvestris | reverse complement strand
CATATTTAGAACGCTTGGAGAGTCGGTGGATGAAGAATTGAGCGTAACTTTGTCACACGGTGTCCATTTTGGGCCCATTAGTACTTTTTGGAAATATTTGACCGTTTTGGATTGAACTCACCACTTCGTCGTGACGTACGAGAGATTTCAGCAATTTTTTGAAAGAACGAGCACTTGCATATTTGGAACGCTTGGATTGTCAGCGTACGAAGAATTGAGCGTAACTTTTGCACACGGTGTCGTTTCAGGCCCATAAGAACTTTTTGGAAATGTAGCGACCATTTTGGATTGAACTCACCACTTCGTCGTTATGTATGAGAGATTTCGGCGATTTTTCAAATGAACGAGCACTTGCATATTTGGGACGCTTGGACTGTCGGCGTACGAAGAATTGAGCGTAACTTTTGTACACGGTGTCCGTTTTGGGCCCATAAGTACTTTTTGGAAATGTAGCGACCGTTTTGGATTGAACTCACCACTTCGTTGTGACGTACGAGTGATTTTGGCCATTTTTCGAAGGAATGAGCGCTTGTATATTGAGAATGCTTGGAGAGTCGACGGACGAAGAATTGAGCGTAACTTTTGCACACGGGGTCCGTTTTGGGCCCATCAGAACTTTTTGGAAATGTAGCGACCGTTTTGGATTGAACTCACCACTTCATCGTGACGCACGAGGGATTTTGGCCATTTTTCGATAGAATGAGCACTTGCATATTTAGAACGCTTGGAGAGTCGGCGGACGAAGAATTGAGTGTAACTTTTGCTCACGACGTCCGTTTTGGGCCCATAAGAACTTTTTGGAAATGTAGCGACCGTTTTGGATTGAACTCACCACTTCATCGTGACGTATGGGGGAGTTAAGCCATTTTTCGAAAGAATGAGCACTTGCGTATTTAGAACGCTTGGAGCGTCGGTGGACGAAGAATTGAGCGTAACTTTTGCACACGGTGTTCGTTTTGGGCCCATAAGTACTTTTTGAAAATGTAGCGACCGATTTGGATTGAACACACAACCTCAACGTGACGTACGAGGGATTTTGGCCATTTTTCGAAAGAATGAGCACTTGCATATTTAGAACGCTTGGAGAGTCGGCGGACGAAGAATTGAGCGTAACTTTTGTACACGGTGTCCGTTTTGGGCCCATAAGTATTTTTGGAAATGTAGCGACCGTTTTGGATTGAACTCACCACTTCATCGTGACGTACGAGTGATTTTGGCCATTTTTTGAAAGAATGAGCGCTTTACATATTTAAAACGCTTGGAGAGTCGGCGGACGAAGAATTGAGCCTTACTTTTGTCACACGGTGTCCATTTTGGGCCCATTAGTACTTTTTGGAAATGTTTGACCGTTTTGGATTGAACTCACCACTTCGTCGTGACGTACGAGGGATTTTGGCCATTTTTTGAAAGAATGAGCGCTTTACATATTTAAAACGCTTGGAGACTCGGCGGACGAAGAATTGACCATAACTTTTGCACACGGAATCCGTTTTGGGCCCATAAGTATTTTTGGAAATGTAGCGACCGTTTTGGATTGAACTCGCCACTTCATCGTGACGTACGAGGGATTTTGGCCATTTTTTGAAAGAATGAGCGCTTTACATATTTAAAACGCTTGGAGACTCGGCGGACGAAGAATTGAGCGTAACTTTTGCACACGGTGTCCGTTTTGGGCCCATAAGTACTTTTTGAAAGTGTAGCGACCGTTTTGGATTGAACTCACCACTTCATCGTGACGTACGAGGGATTTTAGCCATTTTTTGAAAGAACGAGCGCCTACATATTTAGAACGCTTGGAGAGTCGGTGGATGAAGAATTGAGAGTAACTTTGTCACACGGTGTCCATTTTGGGCCCATTAGTACTTTTTGGAAATGGTTGACCGTTTTGGATTGAACTCACCACTTCGTCGTGACGTATGAGGGATTCCGAAAATTTTTCGAAAGAATGAGCACTTGCATATTTGGAACGCTTGGATTGTCAGCGTACGAAGAATTGAGCGTAACTTTTGCACAC
>NW_019237398.1:0-2014 GCF_002742605.1 Olea europaea var. sylvestris | reverse complement strand
TTTTTTTTTTTTAATTAAAAATCAAAATTATTCAGCTGACCTGATCTTAGAAAGTGTTCTCGTTTTACTTCATCAGGAAATTGAAAGTGGCCACTAGAATGCAACTGAAGTGATATTCAAGAAAAAATTGGAGATATGAGGAACACAAGGATTTTATGTGAAAACTCCCAATTGGATAAAAACTACAAGGAAGTATAGAATGATTCTATTATGTTGGAGAATTATAACATCTCTCTATATACCAGGAAATAACAATGGCAAATCTTTCTTGTCATAGGAGAAACTAAGTAGAAATCAATAGTTTCTCTCTTTAATTTTTATCCACCTCTCCACTATTTCTCTCTAATATGTGTATTGCTCAGAAAAAGCTGAGAATGGGATACACTTCTTATTCAATTCTTCCCCTATTATGGCCAAATCATTTCGTGCATAAATGTTTAGCACCACAATTTCAATTACTACATTATTGTACTTCACCCTTCAACACGTGAATAGTGCCCCATGAGAGGACATTTCCCTCATTGTAGAAGAACATTGACCCCCCAAACAAAGCCAACCACTACCGCTGAGTATTCGTATGCAAAAGTAACTTTACCAATTTCACTTTCTCACTTAAAAGACATTTTGGCGATTTCTCCACCCTTTCTCAATTTTCTATATTCATGCTGCTTATGCATTTGCTAAGCCATAACAGGACCTAAACCATATGAACTTGTCTGTGTTAACTTTGTCATTGCATCTGCTGACAGAAATGAAACAGCTCTATAGAAGAAATTCTGAGACTTCCTGTTGTCTGTGACACAGTCCTTAGAATGAGTATTAACTTCTCCAACTATATCAGTTTCCTAAATTTAGTCTTCAGACAGTTGACCATTAGCTAGTCAATTCCGTGTTACTTAAAGCATCTGGAACCAGATAATGCCAACTGTATTATAGCTCTAGTCAATTTGCTTTTGACTGACTTTAGTCGTGCTATCCTTTGATATCATCTTATATTTCCTTTGGATGTCATGCCCTTTTCTGAAACATAAACCTTTAATGCTTGATGCCTACTATATCCAATGAAGTTAAATAGGTAGCCTCTTGAGGTTTCTTTTACTGAAGCTGAATTGAGTCAAGTTCATTGTTTTTCTTTGTTGCGACACGTTCTTGCTGGCCAAGTTAAAGTCTCCAATCGGGTTTTGTTTCTATGTTTTAAAAATTTGTCACATTTTGCCTTTTTTGATATCTATAGGGTGCTGTTGTGAGATCCTTGAACGTTTATATTTAGTGAGATCCTTATAAATATATGTTTTTCTTGATGTGTCCTTGAGCATTATGTCATATTATTTCTTAAGCTTATGGATAAAAAATCTCTTGTTTTTTATATTGCTAATCATAATTGTTCTTTAGTTTCTCATTGTGGAATCCCCTCCCATTTTATCATTTGATCTATATATGATGCTTTGCATCTATTGCATTAATATATTCTAGATGATTATTTTTCCTATGCTATAATAGGCATATTGTGTCCGGCTAATGGAATTGCTAAATGGAATGTTGTACACTCGAAATCAAGTTATTGTAAACACTAGCATAAAATTACCATAGCTTTGTATAGATACAGCTGGATAAAAATGGCACGACACAATGCCCCTATTTGTTAGAAATTAAAATCCAAATTTTAATATAAGTCAAAGCAATTAGCCCCTGTTTGTTACCCATTATTTTATATTCTATCAATTATTGTTTCTGTAGTATTTATTTTCAATCACACATTCTTTATTAAAAATAATATTACAAGCAAATCAAAAACTTTTCATACTTTTTTAATCACACATTCTCCATCAATCTACTATTCCATATTACATTTTTCAAAATTAAATGGGCTCAAACACACCCTTTATTTTAACCACATATTTAAGAGGAACCACAAATTTTCAAATTCAACTACATGTTTTATCAACTTTTATCAAAATTTACTAAAAATCTGATTTTATTCCCTACCAGACAGGGAAATATTAGGAAAAGAAAT
>NW_019237397.1:0-2014 GCF_002742605.1 Olea europaea var. sylvestris | reverse complement strand
GAAATTGCCCCTGGCGCGACTTTTGTTTAAGATCAACCTATCAAATTTTCGCCCATTCCGACACCGTCGCGAAAAATGACGAAGTTGCTCCCGGCATGATTTTTGTTACCGATCAACCAGCCGCCCATTCCCACACCGTAGCGATAAATGACGAAATTGCCCCTGGCACGATTTTCGTTTCCGATCAACCGGTCAAATTTCTGCCCATTCCTACACCGTCGAGAAAAATTACGAAATTTTCCCTGGCGCGACTTTTGTTTCCGATCAACCTGTCAAATATCAGCCCATTTCGACACCGTCGCGACAAATGACGAAATTGCCCCTGGAGCGACTTTTGTTTAAGATCAACCTGCCAAATTTTCGACCATTCCGACACTGTCGTAAAAAATGACGAAATTGCCCCTGGCACGATTTTTGTTTTCGATCAACCAGTCAAATTTCATCCCATTCCGACACCGTCGCGATAAATGAAGAAATTGCCCCTGGCGCGATTTTCGTTTCCGATTAACCTTTCAAATTTCAGCCCATTCCGATACCGCCGCTATAAATGACAAAATTGCCCCTGACGCGACTTTTGTTTCCTATCAACCTATCAAATTTCAGCCCATTCCGACACCGTCGCGATAAATGATGAAATTGCCCCTGGCACGATTTTTGTTTCCGATCAACCAGTCAAATTTCATCCCATTCCGACGACGTCGTGATAAATGACGAAATTGCCCCTGGCACGATTTTCGTTTCCGATCAACCTGTCAAATTTCAGTCCATTTCGACACCGTCGCTATAAATGATGAAATTGCCCCTGGCGCGACTTTTGTTTCCAATCAACCTGTCAAATTTCAGCCCATTTCGACACCGTCGCGATAAATGACGAAATTGACCCTGGGGCAATTTTTGTTTCCGATCAACCGGTCAAATATCAGCCCATTTCGACACCGTCGCGACAAATGACAAAATTGCCCAAGGCGTAATTTTTGTTTCCTATCAATCTATCAAATTTCAGCCCATTCCGACAGCGTCGGGACAAAAGACGAAATTGCCCGAGGCGCGACTTTTGTTTCCGATAAACCTCTAAAATTTCAGCCCATTTCGACACAGTCACGATAAACGATAAACGAGGCGCGGTTTTCGATTCCGATCAACCTGTCAAATTTCAGCCCATTCCGACACCGTCGCGATAAATGACGAAATTGCCCCAGGCTCAACTTTTGACTAAGATAAACCTGTCAAATTTAAGCCCATTCTGACACCGTCGCGAAAAATGACTAAATTGCCCCTGGCCTGACTTTTGTTTCCGATCAACTTGTCAAATTTCAGCACATTCCAACACCATCGCGATAAATGACGAAATTGCCCCTGGCGCGATTTTCGTTTCCGATCAACCTGTGAAATATCAGGCCATTCCGACACCGTCGTGACAAATGACGAAATTGCTCCTGGCGCAACTTTTGTTTAAGATCAACCCGTCAAATTTTTGCCCATTCCGACGCCGTCAAGAAAAATGACGAAATTGCCCCCGGCACGATTTTTGTCTCTGATCAATCTGTCAAATTTCAGCCAATTCAGACACCGTCACGACAAATGACGAAATTGCCCCAGTCGCGACTTTTGTTTAAGATCAACCTGTCAAATTTCAGCCCGTTTTTTCACCGTTCCGAAAAATGACGAAATTGCCCCTGGCACGATTTTTGTTTTCGATCAACCTGTCAAATTTCAGCCCATTCCGACACCTCCGCTATAAATGAAGAAATTGCCCCTGGCGCGGCTTTTGTTTCCGATCAACTTATCAAATTTTAGCCCATTTCGACACCGTCCCGACAAATACCGAAATTGCCCCTGGCGCGACTTTTGTTTCCGATCAACCTGACAAATTTCAGCCAATTCTGACACCGTCGTGAAAAACGACGAAATTGCCCCTGGCGCGATTTTCGTTTCCGATCAACCTATCAAATTTCAGCCCATTCCGACACCGCCGCTATAAATGACGAAATTGCCCCTGGCGCGACTTTTGTTT
>NW_019237396.1:0-2014 GCF_002742605.1 Olea europaea var. sylvestris | reverse complement strand
ATTGCCCCCTGCACGATTTTTGTTTCCGATCAACCTGTCAAATTTGAGCCCATTCTGACACTGTCGAGAAAAATGACGAAATTACCCCCGGCGCGATTTTTATTTCAGATAAAACTGTCAAATTTCAGCAAATTCCGACACAGTCGAGAAAAATGACGAAATTGCTCCCGGCGCGATTTTTGTTTCCTATCAACAAGTCAAATTTTAGACAATTCCGACATAGTCGCGAAAAATGACGAAATTACATCAGGCGCAGTTTTTGTTCCCGATAAACCTGTCAAATTTGAGCCCATTCCGACACAGTCGAGAAAAATGACGAAATTGACGTCGCCGCGATTTTTATTTACGATCAAACTGCCAAATTTCAGCCAATTCCGACACAGTCGAGAAAAATGACGATATTGCCGCCGGCGCGATTTTTATTTCCGATCAAACACCCAAATTTTAGCCAATTCCGACACAGTCGAGAAAATTGACGAAATTGCCCCCGGCGCGTTTTTTTTCAAATCAACCAGTTAAATTTTAGCCAATTCCGACACAGTCGCGAAAAATGACGAAATTACACCCGGCGCGGTTTTTGTTCACGATCAACCTGTCAAATTTGAGCCCATTCCGCCATCGTCGCGAAAAATGACGAAATTGCCCCAGCCGCGATTTTTGTTTCCGATCAACCGTCAAATTTGAGCCCATTCCGACACAGTCGAGAAAAATGACGAAATTGCCCCCGGCGTGATTTTTGTTTCCGAACAACCTGTCAAATTTGAGACCATTTCGACAGTGTCGAGAAAAATGACGGAATTGCCCCCGGCGCGATTTTTATTTCAGATCCAACTGCCAAATTTCAGCCTATTCAGACACAGTCGAGAAAAATGACGAAATTGCCCGCGGCGCGATTTTTGTTTCCGATCAACCAGTCAAGTTTTAGCCAATTCCGACACTGTCGCGAAAAATGACGAAATTGCCCCGGCGCGATTTTTGTTTCCGATCAACCTGTCAAATTTGAGCCCATTCCGACACAGTCGAGAAAAATTACGAAATTGCCCCCGATGCGATGTTTATTTCCGATCAAACGGCCAAATTTCAGCCAATTCCGACACAGTCGAGAAAAATGATAAAAATTGCCCCCGGCGCGGTTTTTGTTTCCAATCAACCAGTCAAATTTTCGCCAATTCCGACACAGTCGCAGAAAATGACGAAATTACACCCGGCCCGATTTTTGTTCCCGATCAACCAGTCAAATTTGAGCCCATTCCGACACAGCCGCGAAAAATGACGAAATTGCCAGCTGCGCGATTTTTGTTTCCGATCAACCTATCAAATTTTAGCCCATTCTGATACAGTCGCGAAAAATGACGAAATTGCCAGCTGCGCGATTTTTGTTTCCGATCAACCTATCAAATTTTAGCCCATTCTGATACAGTCGCGAAAAATAACGAAATTGTCTCCGGCGCGATTTTTGTTTCCGATCAACCTGTCAAATTTGAGCCCATTCGGAAACAGTCGAGAAAAATGACGAAATTGCCCCGGCGCGGTTTTAATTCAGATCAAACTGCCAAATATCAGCCAATTCCGACATAGTCGAGAAAAATGACGAAATTGCCCCCGGCGCGGTTTTTGTTTCCGATCAACCAGTCAAATTTTAGCCAATTTCGACACAGTCGAGAAAAATGACGAAATTGCCCCGGCGCGGTTTTAATTTCCGATCAATCAGTCAAATTTTAGCCGATTCCGACACCGTCACGGAAAATGACGAAATTGCCCCCGGCGCGATTTTTGTTTCCTATCAACAAGTCAAATTTTAGCCAATTTCGAAACAGTCGCGAAAAATGACGAAATTACACCCGGCGCGATTTTTGTTTCCGATCAACCTGTCAAATTTCAGACCATTTCGACATCGTCGCGAAAAATGACGAAATTGCCCCAGGCGCGACTTTTGTTTCCGATCAACCTGTCAAATTTGAGCCCATTCCGACACAATCGAGAAAAATGACGAAATTGCCCTCGGCGCGATTTT
>NW_019237395.1:0-2014 GCF_002742605.1 Olea europaea var. sylvestris | reverse complement strand
ATCGCGCCGGGGGCAATTTCGTCATTTTTCTCGACTGTGTCGGAATTGGCTGAAATTTGACAGCTTGATCTAAAATAAAAATCCCGCCGAGGGCAATTACGTCATTTTTCGGGAACAAAAACCGCGCCGAGTGTGATTTCGACATTTTTCGCGACTGTTTCGGAATTCGCTAAAATTTGACTTGTTGATCGGAAACAAAAATCGCGCCGGGTGTGATTTCGTCATTTTTCGCGATCGTGTCGGAATTGGCTGAAATTTGACTTGTTGATCGGAAACAAAAACCGCGTCGGGGGCAATTTCGTTATTTTTCTCGACTGTGTTGGAATTGGCTGAAATTTGACAGTTTGATCTGAAATAAAAATCGCGCCGAGGGCACTTTCGTCATTTTTCTCGACTGAGTCGGAATGGGCTCAAATCTGACGGGTCGATAGGGAAAAAAAATCGCGCCGGGGGCAATTTCGTCATTTTTATCGACTGTGTCAGAATTGGCTGAAATATAGTAGTTTGATCTGAAATAAAAATCGCGCCAGGGGCAATTTAGTCATTTTTATCGACTGTGTCGGAATGGGCTCAAATTTGACAGGTTGATCGGGAACAAAAATCGCGCCGGGTGTAATTTCGTCATTTTTCGCGACTGTGTCGGAATTGGCTAAAATTTGACTGGTTGAACGGAACAAAAATCGCGGTGGGGGCAATTTCGTCATTTTTCTCGACTGTGTCGGAATTGGCTGAAATTTGGAAGTTTGATCGGAAATAAAAATCGCGCCGGGGGCAATTTCGTCATTTTTCTCGACTGTGTCGGAATTGGCTGAAATTTGGCAGCTTGATCTAAAATAAAAATCCCGCCGGGGGCAATTACGTCATTTTTCGGGAACAAAAACCGTGCCGAGTGCGATTTCGACATTTTTCTCGACTGTGTCGGAATTGGCTGAAATTTGACTTGTTGATCGGAAACAAAAATCGCGCCGAGGGCAATTTCGTCATTTTTCTCGACTGTGTCTGAATTGGCTGAAATTTGGCAGTTTGATCTGAAATAAAAATCGCGCCGGGGGCAATTTCGTCATTTTTCTCGACTGTGTCGGAATGGGCTCAAATTTGACAAGTTGATCGGGAACAAAAATCTCGCCGGGGGTAATTTCGTCATTTTTCTCGACTGTGTCGGATTTGGCTGAAATTTGGCAGTTTGATTTGAAATAAAAATCCCGTCGGGGGCAATTTCGTCATTTTTCTCGACTGTGTTGGAATGGGCTTAAATTTGACAGGTTTATCGGGAACAAAAATCGCGCCGGGTGTAATTTCGTCATTTTTCGCGACTGTGTCGGAATTGGCTAAAATTCGACTTGTTGATCGGAAACAAAAATCACGCCGGGGGCAATTCCGTCATTTTTCTCGACTGTGTCGGAATGGGCTCAAATTTGACAGGTTGATCGGGAACAAAAATCGCGCCGGGTGTAATTTCGTCATTTTTCGCGACTGTGTCGGAATTGGCTAAAATTCGACTTGTTGATCGGAAACAAAAATCACGCCGGGGGCAATTCCGTCATTTTTCTCGACTGTGTCGGAATGGGCTCAAATTTGACAGGTTGATCGGGAACAAAAATCGCGCCGGGTGTAATTTCGTCATTTTTCGCGACTGTGTCGGAATTGGCTAAAATTCGACTTGTTGATCGGAAACAAAAATCACGCCGGGGGCAATTCCGTCATTTTTCTCGACTGTGTCGGAATGGGCTCAAATTTGACAGGTTGATCGGGAACAAAAATCGCGCCGGGTGTGATTTCGTCATTTTTCGCGACCGTGTCGGAATTGGCTGAAATTAGGTAGTTTGATCGGAAATAAAAATCGCGCCGGCGGCAATTTCGTCATTTTTTTCGACTATGTTGGAATGGGCTCAAATTTGATAGGTTGATCGGGAACAAAAACCGCGCCGGGAGTAATTTTGTCATTTTTCGCGACTGTGTCGGAATTGGCTAAAATTTGACTTGTTGATCGGAAACAAAAATCGCGCCGGGGGCA
>NW_019237394.1:0-2014 GCF_002742605.1 Olea europaea var. sylvestris | reverse complement strand
GGACCTTTCAATAGCCACTAATTTCACTCTAAAATATGCAATATAGCCCAAATTATACCATTTTCAAATGGAAGACTTCCATTATATTTTTATATGTTTTCAAAACCCAAAAATTTTCTAATTTACAAATTACTTTGGTCAAAGGGGTCGAACCAAAGAAAGATCGATTATTTTTAACGCATTGGGTTCTGAGAATTCGGGGCGTTACACTTGTGGTATATGGCGATCGACGAATGGGTAAGTCCTATCAAGTTATAGCAATCTAGTTTGCTTTTATTGCAAGAAGAAATGACTCATCAAGAGAGACTGAGAGAAGTTGCAGAAAAAAAAATAATTCAATTGCAAACTATGGGAAGCAATCAAATACTTTAGATGAGGCTAGCATAGTCGAGGACTATTTGAGTAATGGAGGTCTCTTGGTGATTTCTAATGTGGAATCGAAACTTGATGAGCAGTGGACTTCAAATACAGTTTGTGCAGCATATGTGTCCCAATTGGGATTTGTTTAAAACATATGAAACGATGACGCAAGATGTTGCTATCATGGGTAACAACGAATCTTGTTAGGTAGCTTGTATTAGCAGGGACAGATTGAGATTGTTGGATGGAACAATTAGAACACTTGGCCAAGTTAGATATGTTTCAGATTTGAAGAAGAATCTTATCTCTAGAGGAGGTAGAGTTTTGAAGGTTCGGAAGGATGTCTCTTTAGTATTGGAAGGGCGGAAGAAGTCCTAGTTACACATCTTGCAAGGTTGCACAGAATCAGTGAAGGATCATTAGCACAGGTTTAGTACCATGATGGATATACAGTTTGGTACCGTACATATGGGAGTTGGCTCTGGGTCATTATTGAAGAACACTACTCAAATGAGTTTGGAGGATATGGGTAATTCTGCTTTGCTACCATTGTCTATAGTGCCATCATGTTCAACTGCTAAGAAATGACCCATTGAGGGATGGGTATGGGAATGTTGATCTGGTTGCATATGTTATTTGTGGTTTTGAAGGTGTCGAGACTAGCAAGGGGCCTTCAGTTAAAGTATTTGGAGCTCATTCTGCTATAGGGTATGCTTCGACTCTGTTTGGTAGATGTAGAAGCCCGAGAAATAAAATGAAATTAGGCTATTATTTTGTGATGATCTAACACCAAGAGCCTAGCTCAATCAAGAAACGAGCTATGGAAGCTCAACCGTTTAAGATTTTCAAAGCCCAAGTCATAAGTTAATTAAAAGTACAACAATTTAAGAGATTAAATTTAAATAAATTTGGTTACAAAGATTTAATGAATAACTGGGTTGCTACAATGGTCATTTGCATGGTATTTCATATAGGCAACCTAGGTTCAAATCACCATGTGTTTCTATAAAACTTTTTATAAATTATTTTTTTACGCTTAAAAACTCTTCAAATTCTTAGTTAAAGACCCAATTTAAAAAATTTAATGATAATACAATTCCCCCCATTTAGTTTTTCATTAAAAAGAAATGTTATAAGAAGTGGAAGGTCATCGTTTCACTACATCCCTCCTCAAATCCGAATTTCCTCTTATTTTCTCTCAAAGAAGTATATTTCATGTCAATTTAAGCTAAGGGAATAACAAGGATGAGGAGAAAAATGACTTTCAACACATTTTGTTTTTTTATATCCAAGAAAATTCAAGGTAGGTAGATGTGTAAATGTTTATTTCGTTTTCAAATTATGATTTTTCGATAAAAGTTTGAATGAAATGGTATCTCTGGGTATGGTGCTTCGGCACTACAACAATTTGAATGATCAATTTCCAGCTCTATGTGTTATGATAATGACATAGTAATTGAATTTTGTTGGAAATTCATCTACGTGGGATGGTGTATGAATCTATAGTTCGAGATTTTTAATTTGACAATGAAATGCACCAATGATATCTATTGAGTTTAAAACTCATGGGTTATTTCCCTTCCTAAAGGTTGAATGGATTTTTCTTGGGGCATGGATGATGGTAAAGGATGATGCGACATGCCATGGAGAAGCC
>NW_019237393.1:469916-480091 GCF_002742605.1 Olea europaea var. sylvestris | reverse complement strand
CGAAGCAGAGGCCCAATCTTTCCATTTACAAGGCTTATCAATGGGCCAATTGCAACTATCCAAAATTTTGCCTTTAAAATCATTATACATGTATCGTAAAAAAATACTTTCATAAATAAAAGAAAAAACATAATATTTTCTTAACATGTAGGGATTTATAAATTTGTTCTTAGAAAAATACAATGAACATTATTAAAATCCTTAACTACATAATTCATTCTTACTTTTTCAGCATGCAACAACAATACACCTTAAATCACCTCAAACTCGCATTTCTAGTTATCTAAATTTTTTTTGACATATACGTATGAGACATAAATCTCAGTAAATGAGTAATAATGAATTTTGCCTCATATTTAAATATGGAAAATCATAACGTACATATGGAGTCACATGAATTAAATCCGAACTTCATAGCTTAAATTCCCGCGCATAGCGTTACTAAACTCCGGTCCTTCGAACTTATACATATAGGACTCTCATCATAATCATAACTTTAATTTCCATATCAACATATTATAACATAAATTTTCATAATTTAAATAATGAAGAAAAATTCGTACTACTACATTTACAGTTGTATGGTAAAAGATAAATTTAAATCGAGGAAACTATCTTGTTAGACTTTCATTCCAAAACTCCTTGGACACTGTGCATGCTAAACTTTGTAATGTGAAAATGTATGTGGAAAATGAGTTAAGAAAAAGAAAGATGTGAAATACAAGATAAGTTGTGTGTGAGTGCAAGTGATATGAGGGATATAAATAGGAGTCTCTATGGTTTGACCCTATTACCAATTTGTGGTACCAACATTCATTCCCTTATTAATGCCATATATTTTTCCATATAAAGAGCAATCAATCACTCAATTATTTACCCAATTAACTATATTAATAAATATATAATTGCTACTAATGAGGTATTGTCATAAAATTAAACATTTGATTTAAATTATGCCAATTTAAATATTCTAACATACCATATAAAAATACGAGATAAGTAATTAGATATGCATAAATAATGTTTCTAATTTTAATAAAAGAAAATTTCTCTAATTATTATAATTAACAAATTAATTAGGTTAATTGAAATGCAATACTTAAAGCAATCATGCTATCATATTACAAGATGTAGCCAAGGAAAAATATGCACGTGTAAAAGAATTGCTCTATGGTCCTAAACTATTGGTTAACATTAATTAGGTCCCCAAATTAAAAAAAAAAACCCTCATTTCTAGTTTTCGGATGTTATAATCTTCCCACCTAAAAAAATTTCGTTCTAAAAAATTGTCTCAATTGTCATTTAAAGAAAGTGGATACATAGATTTCATTTGATCGTCGCTTTTCCAAGTGGCCTCCTCTATTGAATGATGTTTCCATATTACATTAACCAGCAATATCTTTTGCTGCGAAGCTTCTGTACTTTCTAAGCTATGATGCGTATTAGAGCTTCTTCGTAACTCAGGTTGAGCTGAGTATCTAACGGTTGATGTCTCACCACATGAGTTGGGTCTGGAACATACTTTATTAGTATTGATTCATGAAATACATCGTATATTGCTGAAAGTTTGGATAGCAAAGCTGCTGGTATGCAGCATTTCCACTCAAGTTTAAAATTTCGAAAGGACCAATATATCTTGGTATGAGCATACCCATCATACAAATCTATCATGGATGAAAATTTTAAAAGTACCTTATCTCCTATTGCAAATTCCAAGTTCTTTATCTCCTATAGCAAATTCTAAGTTCTTTTTCCTTTTATTTGCATAATTTTTCTGTCTATCTTGAGCATTCTTCAAGCTAAATATGATATTTTTAATTGCTTGTACTGTCTGCTCTACAATTTCTAGGCCCAAGATCTTACGTTCGCAACCTCATCCCAATGAATAGGTGATCTACATTTCCACCCATACAAAGCCCTATAAGATACCAAGCTAATGGAGGCATGGTAGCTACTGTTGTATGCAGACTCAAGTAAAAGTAGACGCTTTTCCCAATGTCCACCGAACTTTAGGACATACAATCATAGCATATTTTCTAATGTTTAAGCTATCCATTCAGTCCATCCATTCGAAGGTGGAAAGTTGTACTGAAGTTCGATTTAGTTCCCATAACCCAATGCAAACTCTTCCAAAATTTCGATGTGAACCTTGGGTCCCTATCAGATACAATTGAAACAAATGGATGCACGACGGAAAAGCCAGTGCTGGCCAGCTGGATTAAAAGAAATCTTCTTCGTCTTTTCGGCCCTCACTCATACTGATACTGATTCCATTTCTGGTACCAGTTTCCACTTTCGATTGAGATGCTCTTGCACAGAATAACTTCCATCTGGCTTACCGTATGGAGCCATCATAACATTATAGTTTAGCATCCTAACTCTATCGCCTATCCTTTCGGCAACTTGATGTGAAAAATGATGGGACACCATGTAGCCTTACTACTTCTTTAACATAAAATTGTGCTAATTAGTCCATAAAAATGTCATGCGAACATGTAAAAAATGGACGAACTTGGTTAAATGATTGACAATCAGCCAATAGACTCGTGTCCTTTTTTAGACTTCGAAAAACTTGCAACAAAGTCCATTGTCGCTTGTTCCTATTTCCATTCAAGAACTTCTAACAACTGCAACAACCCTGGTGATAGCTGATGTTTGGCTTTCACTTGTTGACATATTAGGCACTTCTCGACATATTTAGCTACATGTTCCTTCATATTTTTCCACCAAAACACAGTTCTTAAGTTATGATGCATCTTCATACTTCCCAAATGTACAAAATAAGGAGTAGAGGGGGCTTTCTCAAAAACTTTAGTTTTCAATTCCTTGAAATCTGGTACACATAGGTGTCTTTGATAATAAAATGCCTTATCTTCGGCAATGGTGAAATCTTTCCTCATTTATGTGTTAATATCGGCTTTGAGAAACTCAAAGGATTGATCAACCTTTTGATGACTTTTAATCAGATTGTAGAGAGTTGGTCGAGCTGAAAGTGCTGCCATTTGAGCGACGGAATCGGATGGAGTTGCGGCCACTTCAAAACTTAATCTTTCAATTTCTCTCCATAAAGGCTTTTGTGTCGTTGACATCATGATTTTTCCCACTGTTTTCTTACTCAAGGATTCAGCTACTATGTTAGACTTTCCTAAATGGTAATGAATTTCACAATCTTAATCTTTATTAGTTCAAGATATCTCCTCTATCTCATGTTCAACTCCATCAGAGTAAAGACGTATTTGAGGCTCTTAAGATATATATGGATGTTACACTTTCCTCTATACAATTAGTGCCTCTAAATTTTCAGGGCATGAACTACTACAGCCAGTTCTAAGTCATCTGTAGAATGGTTTTTGCTCATAAGCTTTCAACTATCTTGATGCATAAGCAACTACCTTGCCTTGTTACATCAAAACACATTCAACACCCAACTTGGATGCATCACTATAGATTATAAAACCTTCCAATTCTCTATGTATAGTTAAAACTGGCTCATTGATTGACTTCTTCTTTAATTCCTCAAAACTGCATTTGCATTTCTTTGTCCATTCAAACTTTATACCCATACGAGTTAACTTTGTTAATGGTCCCGATATTTTGGAGAATCCCTCAATAAACCTTGTGTAGTATCATATTAAACTCAAAATTCTGCGAATCTCTCCCACATTGGTTGGCCTTAACTAATTCAATATTGTCTCTACTTTTTGGGTTCTATCTCTATTCCATGTGCTGTGACCACATGGCCAAGAAAGGCTACCCATTCTAACCAAAATTCACACTTCTTGAATTTTGCGAAATGTCTTTCGTTCCTCAGGATCCCTAACACAATTCTCAAATATTTATCATGCTTCTCTTCACTCTATGAGTAGATCAAGATGTCATTAATGAATACATTGACAAATTCGTCTAAGCATTCATGTAAAATGCGATTAATCAAGTCCATGAAAACTCCAAGAGCATATGTTAAGCTAAATGGCATAACTAAAAACTGGTAGTGACCATACCGAGCTCTAAAGGCCGTCTTTAAGACATCACTAGATTTGATCCTTAGCTGGAGATATCTCGACCTTATGTTGATCTTTAAAAATACTATGGCTCTTCATAGTTGATCTTTAAAAATACTCTGGATAGAGGATACTTATTTTGATGGTAATTCTATTTAATTCTCGGTAGTTAGTACATATCCTTATTGTCCCATCATTCTTCTTCACAAACAACACCGGTGTTTCCTATGGCAAAATGTTGGATCGAATGAATCATTTTCCCAACGATTCCTCGGTTAGGTCATTCAATTCTTATAATTCCTTTGTTATCATTTTGTAAGAAGCCCTAGAAATAGGCACAGAGGCCATAGTTATCAGACTCGACTCGGACATCAACCCGGACAAGGTATCGGATCACTGAGTTACTGGTTAGATCGGTGGGTCATTACTTAAAAATAATTTAATAATTTTTAAAGTATATTTTTTTATTTTTTTGTTTGAGACAAAATTAAAGTTTTCAAGTTCATTTTCACTTATTTTGTTTATACATTTAAATTAATGATTTTTTTGAACTCATTTATTAGTGATAATGGTTAAATTTTGATTTTATAATTCTGTATATTATATTAAAAAATATATTTTTCCCTTTTTGTGATTTACAAATTATTTATTAGTTATTGACAAAAATTTTGTATATTATCTATTCAATTTATCTTAGTTAAAATTAATTTTTTTTTCAAACAAAATAAGTATATAAAATAATTATTTGAAATTACAAAGTGAATGTAAATGTTGGACTAATTTCTTTAAAAAAGTTTCTAGAAGTAGCAAATTATTCATAGGTTAGATATAATTTATTAAACAAAAGATGATAAACTATTGCTTGCACTAGTTGTAAGTTGTGTTCTACTTACTTAGAGGTCAAGGGTTTAAATCTTTGTTACCTACAATTTCAATGTAAAAGAGTTTTGAAATTTGATTTAAAAATCAACTGGGTCCAACTGGGCGGAATTGGCCCGAAAATTATTCAAAAACCGCCTGTTGGCTCGGTCAAATCCAAATTTTGACCGGGCCACTTGCATTTATATAAAATCAGCTGGCTCAACCCAATCAGGTGCCCGTGTCACTGGTTTACGGGGTCGATTTTAATAACTATGGCAGAACCGACAACTAGATCAATCATGAATTCAACTTTCTGTTCTGATGACGTTTTATTCAAATTATCAAGAAATATCTCGGGAAACTCTCGTGCCACCTTAAAATTACTCACTTTCAGTTTTTTACCTTCCTTGGCTCTCGTTCAAAATATAGACAGTCAATCCATTCCTAAAATTACAATGAACTCTTGATATGGTTGTAAATGGATCAGATATGGATCGAAACTGTCCAAATTTGATTCGATCAATTAAGAATAATTATTCAATCCAATAATTCAATGGATATTTGATTGTTAAATTCATATCCGATTTGCTGTGTTATTAGATATCTAATCCAATAACCCGATCTAAAATTGAAAAATTTAGAAAGATACAAATTTTATATTAATCAACTCCTATACCCTAGAAAATTAAAAGGTCCATATAGATTTTTACCCAATTATTAGCCCACCTATTTAAATATTGTAAATTTTATGAGATTCTAGTGAGTACCCGATGTGGGAAGTGAGAAGTTTGGAATAATGAAAGCAACACCAATTGTTGGCTCATTTGGTTGTTTAATTTATAAAATAAATTAATTATTATTTTTATCTTATTTTAATTAATGAAAAATAAAATCTCTTCAACTATTTTAATTAACCATATTATGGTATTATCTATTATTATTTATTATTTAAAAATTATGTTTAAAAATATAATACAATTTTCAAAATAGAAAAAAATTTCGTCCTAAATTATGGGATAATATATAAAATTTATTGTATTATTATAACAAATCAGATCAGATTGACCAATATCTATATTTACTTTATTTATTTAATGGATTATCGGATTCAAATATTTGATTGGGCTATCGGACTCAGGCCGTAGATCAATCTCCCATTAAGTTCATTAGATTCGCATCAGATTTAGATCAAAATTCAATCCACTGATAGCCCTACCTCCACATTAGCTATCCTCACTATAGTGTTTTTACCTAACATTTCTTCTAAGGTCATAGCAACTTCTAAGGTAGTACTTGTATATTCACTTGTATATTCACTAAGTGCATTGAGTCTACTCACACACTTTGGAGATATAAAAGAATGAGTGGAGCCATAATCAATCGAAGTTTAAGCAGGGGTTCGAGATATAAGGATGTTACCCGCTAAGATGTTGTGGTCCTTGTCCTCTTCCTGCTCTGTGAATACATACACCCTATCTTGCCTTTAGGGGAATTCATAGGCTTCTGTTGTTGCTACTTTTGCTTCTGTTCCGTGGGACATGTTTTTGACATATGGCCCACTTCACAACAATTGAAGCATACATCTATCCGCACGAGGCCCACTTCAGGGTGACGCTTTTGGCACTTACCACAAATTGGATACTGTTGATTATTGCTTGCATATGAGTCTCCTTTATATTTTTTTACGAAATTGTGCTTCCCTTTTCCTTTGTAATCCTTCTCCTTGTGCTTTTATGGCTATGCATGTTGCTTGTTCTTTGCACTAGTGTAATGCTTGAAGTATGCCAACTACGCTTTAGCTAATACTTCATGGTAGGCTTCCAGTTGAAGCATTATCAAAGCCTACCTTAGATCATCTCCTAGGCCTTCTTAAAAATGTCTTACCCTTTTTTCCTCTGTGTCCACCAGGTTAAAAGCATAATGTGATAACTCATCAAATTTTTTCTAATACTCATTCAGGGACATTGAGCCTTGAACTAAATTGAGGAGCTTTTTCCTTCTGATTATGGATGCTTGTGGGATAGTGCTTGCTTAGGAAATGTTCCTTGATTTCCCATGTCCAAATATGTCTCTGTGTCCTTGTTCTAAAGGTTAAGTCCCACTAATGCGTAGCACCTTTCTTAAGCATAAATGTTGAGCACATAATCTTCCTGCTATGTGGACTATTAATGAGACCAAAATTCTTTCTATTCCAACTAGCCAATCCTCTACTTCCAATGGGTCGATACCGTAGCAATATTCCTATTATCCTCTATGGTTACTGGTGCATGCGACTGAGGTGGCGACGATTGTGATGTATTAGTTGTCTTTGTGGATTTGCTACTATACTGTCGCTTGGATCAACGTACTATCATAGCTAGGAGTTGCTTTCGTTATTGTTGTTTGCTCTCCTACCTCGATGTACCATAACCTTAATAAGTTATATTAAAATAAGCAAAAGGTTAAATGAAGAAAACTTTTACATATTTAATAAAAAATTTGTAAAATAAGAATTTCTTGAAAATAGGACTTTCTTATATTATAAATTTTGCAAAATGGTAATTTGTCAAAAATAGACACTTCACAAATTGAAAAAAATAATTCCTTTGATTAGGGTTTCTAGAAATGGAAATTTCGTAAGATATGAATTCTTAAAATAAAGGTTTCCAAGATTGAAAATTCTTATATATCTTCGAAAAAATGAAGCTTGGAAATCTTCTTAAATTTGAAGTGAGTATGCTCTATTGTTCTTTTTTCATATATATATATATATTGCTTGAATAATGCTCGGCTGAGTGGTTTCTAGGTGGGGAAGGAGGGTCACACATGTACCACTTAAATCCTAAGCTCTTCTTGGACAATTTAGATCTTTTTAACGAAGTCTCTCAGTTTTGTGAGTTTGCAAAAGAACAAAACCTATACAGTATTCATAAAATGGAAATATTTAGAGATATGATATTGCTAATTAGATTATTATTTGATCGAGAGACTTTCAAAGGTCATCTAATCTGATAGGTTGATATATTCATTAACGTACCTAATATTCTAAAGCCATATAATATCATAAAATTAATAATTATAAAATTATCTATTTCATAACTTGAAACAATTGATAACTCAAAAGTTAAAATAATGGCCGACATACTCAAACTACCAAAAGCAACTAGTTCACCCAATAAATTTTGTTTCCACTTATTTATTTGTTCTAAAAGATAGGTTTGATACCTATACATCTTTACCCTTTCTCCTTTTCTATTTTAGATTAAAGTCTAGGGCCGACTTTTAGAACAGTAGTTTTCTATGAAAAAATGTGACATTTACTTTATCAATGACTAAATCCTTTACCTTTACCTTTACCTTTACCTTTCTGTCTTTACAAAATTTAAGCAGAGGTGCCAAAAAATTAAGTGAATCAAAAGTGGATAATAAGTTGAAAGTGTGGATAAAAAAATATGTTTGATTAGCTTAAATTATAATTCAAGTGTTTCAAACATGCCCTTTGATCGTATTTTTGTGGTGTATATGTGTATGATGTTAATTGAAAAAGTTGTGAAGCGAACTTAAAGGTGTGGATTGTCATTTTTACAAGGACAATCATTTAATGACTAACCTAACTATTCCTAGCTCCTATTTGAAGTAAATGAATATTGATGGCAAGGTTTCTATTAAAACTAATATTAATGAAGAAAGTAAAACAATTATACGAACGTGTTTTAATTTGGTCGATGATAAACTATTTAATGCAATGGTCAAAACGTTGGAACTACTTATTTCACCATAATTGTTCCCTTTTATCTCGTATCTCGGGTACAATTCCTAAACTTATACTCGATCAAATTCACTAATTAAATCAATTTACCTCCTTTGAGTTCGAAATAATCATATCTACCTAACACAATTCACTATAGATATATTATCATAATAAACCTTGAGTATATGTAGTAAAATCACGTAGCAATTCCTTGAAGCCGCAATAATAGAAAAGTCTATTATCTACTTTTCGGGATTTACTGCACGGTGAAAATGTATAACTCACCTATCAAATTGTAAAAAATTCACTAATCAATGGAATATTGGCTCATTAGTTCAAAGTACAAAGAACAAAAGTAAAATCAATATATGAAATAAATAGATACGAGAATCTTGTGAATTAAAATAAAGGCTCAAAACTAGTTTACATCATTAATCCAAACTATTAGTTTAGTTATACATCATAATTGTTTATTTTTATTTTTGGGGTGGGGTGGAGGGGGGGCATCACCAGGTTTAAGGAAATAGAGAAAATTTTTACTTTTATTTTTATTTTTATTTTTTTTTACACCTACCAAGTGTTTAGAACCTTGACTTCTTTCTCAAATTCCCATCATTTGACCTAGATTAGGTCCTTTTATAGTGTTGGACTGCCTCGAAAATTGTTCGCCAAAAATGCCCAAAATAATCTTTGAATTAGAAGACAAATTGAAATTTTCTTCAATCCCAACAAGTTTCATTCTTTTATACTTTAGTCCCTACTTCAAACTTTTTGGTATGATTTTGGTCCTTTTTGATCTAAATCGTCAATATTGATCCCCCCAAATTTTCGAAAGCTTCGACATTGGTTCTCCTAATCTCCATAATCACCCGAAATTGATCCTCCGCAAATTGTGTAAGTTTGCAAACTTTTTATAAGTTGAATTTCTATCCCAAAACTTGTGACTTTCGTCAATTGCTCTCATAATGCTTCTTGTCAATCCCATATAATTTGAATAGTCTTCATTTTTTCCGAACCAATTCTATTGAGGCTTAATATGTGTTTTAAGTATGTGTTTTACCTAAAATGATAATATGTATGCTAAATTTAATATAAATTATCTCAATTTGCAACTATTTTATCATGTACTAAGCATAGATGAGCATGCAAAATGTACTATCAAATACACTCGAACTTAAATCTTTGATCTTCCCAAGCAGGATTATGTACTTAACACAAAAACTACTTAGTTATATAGCTTTTCATATGTAACTCAAGTTTTGAAACTACTTGAATACTTTATATACGGCTTCTAAGCCATTCTCCCAAAATCAATTTTTTACTTTCCGATGCTCAATCCATTCGTCATAATTCTTTATGTTGGTTTTATCATAACAATGGTTAATTATATTCATTTTTTTCTTTGAGAGATACACATCCCAACTTGATATTCAATCTCTCACCCGGTATGTTTATTCCAAGGTTAGTCACAATAAACTAATGTCACTATAAGAAACTATGGCTTTCTCCATCAGTTTTCTGACCAATCAAAAATTAGTCGGTAAATACTAACAAATAAAAATTTTAGTTGGGTATACTTTTAC
>NW_019237393.1:374182-469624 GCF_002742605.1 Olea europaea var. sylvestris | reverse complement strand
AATTTGAATGAAGTTGACGATCAAAACGAGGATAGAGATCCAAGCCCAGTCCAAGCTCCTAAGCATAACGTTGACGGAGGAACTAACAAAATTCGACGACAACGACGTAGCCAACCTAGTGATGAGAGTCTCATAGCCCTGTCTAGCATTGCTGAATCGTCAAAAAAAATTGCTAATGCTATGGAGATTCAAGTAATGTTAGATACGCTAAATCACATCAATTGACAATTGGTTCTACAAAAATTACAAAGCATGAACATTGAGAAGCGTGACATAATGCAAGTCATGAAAGTATTTCGATCGGACGTGAGTCTGGCTAAAGTATTTATGAGCTTGATTGATGAAGAATTCATGTGTGATTTGATCTTTGAGAATATTGGTCGTGATCCGCCTCCACTACTTTAAGATGGCATGATTGGATAATTCAACAAACATATGTAAAAGTATGATATCCATGTTAGTTTGGATTGCTACTCACTTTTAATAGAGATTTTTTTTGTTTTTCAATTTTACTTTTTGTTCTTCTGTTCTATGTTGGACATAAGGTTGTCATTGTTTATTTGATTATCTCATAACTATTTTTTATTGGAATGCAAAGAATTAATTCTCATACATGAGTATAAATTTGAATTGGTGAGTTTGTTTTCCTCATTGTTATAAATTTTATTTTTTTCGATAACATTATCTTCAAAATACGACTTCTTCAAAAAAAAAAAAAAAACATAATAAGAGATATTACTCAATATATTTAATTGTGAAGGGACCTAAGTAAAACATTGACTGACTAATTGTCATGGAAAAAATTACAATTTTCCATGGAAAAAGTGACAATTTCCATGGAAAATAGTGGTTGTCAAACAGCTAAAGTAGGAAAAATTACTATTTCCATGGAAAATAATGGTTATCAAACACCAAAAGATGGAAAATTGGAACATTTTCTAGGTTGAAATTTAAGTCAATCAAACGCATGTAATTAACAATTTCCTTGTAAATAATTTCCAGGCAATTGAATTACTTAGAAAATATTTTCTTTCCATGCAATTTTCCTACTTGCAATCAAACGCACCCTTAGAGTTAAATGAGTGTAAAATTCCCATTAGTTGACCTAGAATAGGTCATTTTATAGTGTTGGACTGCGTTGAAAGTTGTTCGCCGAAAATGCCCAAAATAATCTTGGAATTGAAAGACACAAATTGAAATTTCTTTGGACCACCAAACGGTGGTCCAATCCCAAGAGTTTCATTATTTTATACTTTAGTCCCTACTTAAAAACTTTCGGTATGATTTTGGCCCTTTTTGACCTAAATCGTCAATATTGACCCCCCCCCCCCAATTTTCAAAAGCTTCGACATTGGTCCTCCTAAAACTTGTGACATTCCTCAATTGCTCTCATAATGTTTCTTTTCAATCCCATATAATCTGCATAGTCTTCAATTTTTCTGCACCAATTCTAATGAGGCTTAAAATCATTCCAAATATCTTCAAGTACGTGTTTGACCTAAAATGATAATGTGTACATTAAATATAATAGAAATTATGTCAATTTGCAAATATTTTATCATGTACTACGCACAGATAAGCTTGCAAAATGTACTTATCAAATACCTTCAAACTTAAATCTTTGATATTCCCAAGCACGATTATGTACTTGACACAAAAACAAAAACTAAAACTACTTAATTATATAGCTTTTCATATATAACTCAAGTTTTGAAACTACTTGAATACTTTGTAAACGACTTCTAATTCATGCTCCCAAAATCAATTTTATACTTTCTGATGCTCAGTCCATTCATCATAATTCTTTATGTTGGTTTTATCCTCGCAATGGTTAATTATATTCCTTTTTTTCTTTGCGAGATACACATCCCAACTTATATTCAATCTCTCACCCGGTATGTTTATTCTAATGTTGGTCACAATGCATTAATGTCAATACAAGAAACTGTGGCTTTCCCTACCAACTTTTCCTGACCAATCAAAAATTAGTCGATAAATACTAAACAATAAAATTTCTTAGTTGGGTATACTTTTACCAACTAGATTTTTCCCGACCAAATAGAAATAGTCAATAATAATCATATTTGCCAACCAATTTTTTTGGACCAGTCTAAAATTAGCCACCTAAAACTACATTTACCAACCAAAAAAATGACTGGTAGGCCTGGACAATACATATTTGCTGATTAATATGAAATGGGTTGGTACATATCTTATTTTTAGCCCAAAAATTTGGCAGGTAGGGACTTGACACCTTAACATTTACCGACCAAGACAATATAGTAGTCGGCCTAGATCAGACACATTTGCCGACCAAGTTAAAAAGGTCAGTGAATGCCTTATTTTTTGCCTAAAAACATTTGGATAACATTTGGCTATGTCAAGAAGTGTGTGTTGAGTACATACATTATTCACAATAAAAATTTATTTTGTAAAAATGAATATAATTTTCATTTCTATGTTTTAAAAATTTAAAATTTCAAACAAATGAAGTTAAAATTGTAGAAAAATGTGAGAATTTGTGAATAATAATATTTATCTCAAATAATTCTTAAAAGTTTTTATGTTTCTTCATTTCATCATATACTTCATACTTGTTGCATAATTGAGTAAAAATTGGGAAAATACTATTAGAAGCTATTTAAAAATGTCAAATGTTATAAAAAAAAATACGGTATTGGAAGAATGGATTTAATATAATCCAAAGAAAATTATTTGATGAACATAAAGCAAATAATTTTCATTAGTTGCTTATAAATCGGTAAAAAAAAAAATAATAATAAATAAATAAATAAAATAAAATAAAAAATAAAAAACCTACTTAGGCAGAGCACCAAATGATTTGGTCTGGATTTTTTAGAACTAGACTGGACTGGATTTTGAGAATTGGAACAGATAAGATTTTCTTAATAATTTAAAAATATTTGGTTATGCAATAAAAGATAATAAAACTGTAAATTTGAGAAAATAGCAAAAAATGGAATTAAATGAAGGAAGAACTTAATTCAATTAATAGTGGCACTAAATTTTGAAGCATTTACAGATTTGGTTACATTAGACTCTATCATGTCAAGTACAAGTGTACAATAGTAGAGAAATTACATGAAATCCTCGCTTCATAAATCGCCCGACTATATGTAGCATTTTCTGCTTTCATTTAATCTCTTATCGACATGTTCGGACCTTCATAGTACATTGTGCATTGCTACTATGGATGCTCTAATGATTTCTATAGTTAAACCATTAATTAGTTCTTTATATTAATCTGTGATGGTGAGTGTGTAAAACTTGCTTGTTGCATTTATTTTGAGTTCAATGAACGTGGTCCTTAATTATATTACATGCATACCTATATATATATATATATATTAAGTCTATTACCCATAGTAATTAATAATTAAGTAGTTAACAATGCTTTTGTCAAATTACTCAAACACGTGGGTCACTCGTACATATGCTCAAGTTGAGAAAGGGATATCATTGATTATTAATGCCTACATCGAAAGAGACTTATATGTTAACTCCCAAAAGGGGAATTTACATCTAATTTCTATATTAACTTCTAAATACAATCTTAATACTTTCTATTGTCTTACAAAAGGAGATGGTAGGAAAACAGATCACATGAGGAACACGTTGAGGGAGACAAGAATGAAAGTCAAGGAGTACAGCACTACCCGAGATTGTGACTCAATGCTATTGTTGCCTATTTTTATTTTTTATTTTTTTTCTATTTTGGACTCCACTATTCTTCTCATTTTTTGGAGCTTTACTAGGCTTTTTAATTGCCTATGATATTGTTTTGGACTATATCTATGTAATAGTTACTCATTTTGGAACTAGAACTGACTTGTAAAGGTATTTTGCCTTCCAACTACTTTGTTAGAGGCTTTTGAATTGTGACTAGTGTGTTGTGATTTCAAATATATCTTGATTTTAATTTTTGTTGTTGCATTGTTTTTGAATTGGGTTTTTAATTTTTGCTGGTTAAAATTAATTTAAATTAAATCACATTTATTGATTGAAATCATAGTCGTGAATTGAGAATTGCACAGATTCAAATTAACTAGCTCACATTTTCATGGTCAGCAAATTGGAATTTTTTCCTAACTAATTTAATATTGTGGTCATCTTCTATTTTTAGCAGCTAAATTTCTCGGTCGGCAAATGTATGTTTCCCCAATCAAATATTGTAGTCACCTTATATTTTTCTCAACTTCATTTAAATCTTTTAGCTAACCAAATTATAGTCAGGAAAAAGCTCTATTTTTCCTGACCAACTTTATGTTAGTAAGTAAATATCTCTATATTCCAACTAACATGTATTTTGGTCAGTAAAGCCTTTTGCTGGCTGCCTTTTGGCGACTAGCTGCCGTCCAACAATTTTCAGTCAAGAATGGAAATACCGACTGATATGTAATTTTTGCTGACCAAAAAAATCATATTTCTTGTAGTATGTATTTCCTGCTGAGATCTGGTTTGGTATACCCAACAAAAATAATTTTCTCGTTGTTCTACGATGATTTTCCCTAAATTTGAATGTCCCAAAACTTCAAGCATTCTCAGGCAAATCAACCTCACTAGAATTCTAGATTTCCAAATTAAGTTTACAGGGATTAGCCAAGAAGTGCAATACTTTTCTTTATTATGACTGCTTACATACTCCACATATAAAAGAGAATTTTTTTCGTTTTTTATTATTTTCACTTGTAGGTATCTATTTCACTCACAAATTGCTAACATCGATGTCATGCCACTTTCTCTACTGTCTATGCTCTCTACACTCTAGGGTAGGGAAGCACTGCTCAAACATCAAAATTTATTTTTTAATCAATGCAGGTCAATTTTTGTATACTTTTTTGTCTTTCTTCCTGAACTAGGCCAATGCCTTTTATTGGAACAAGTAGTTAGATCAGAACATTAGACCCTTAATGTATGGTCAATACCTAGTCTCCACATGTTATCGAAAAATACTCCGCACAAATATTCAATAAGCATGGAATCAACACCTATCTAATTAACTCCCAGCATCGAATTGTCCACCTCCAAACTATCATTTCAATTGGTTAAGGATTTGTGCTTTCAATTTGTAATCTTACTTTTAACAACGTAAGTGCAGAATTTATTCAACATATTCTATTTGCCTAATCAATAAAAAAATGATTATTATGACTATTGTTCTCAAGAATTATCAATCTCACACGAACAACTATAGTAACGAATAATCAAAGTGTTATCATGTAGTCATAAATCATAAAAGTTCCAAGTATCATATAATTAGCAGACCGGTCTATCTAAGTAGCACACCACACACAGAACAAGAAAACTTTTTGAATTTTTCTGTCCTAATTTTTCAATTTTTTGGAGCTTATTCAGTTTATTTTTTATTTTTTAGATTTTCAACATCTAGAAAAGCAAATAACATCACACTCAAATAACATAGCAAAATCCCCAAATTTTAAGTACACATTATTCTCAATGTGAGAGAATATATAAGCCTAAAGAATGATATCATTACTTTTATTCTCTCAGCCCAATGAATTATTTCAATACTTTTCGTTTCGTTTCGTTTCATATAATGAAGTATCTCCATTTTAGTCTCCTTTGCTTGCGTATTGCAAAATATGTCCATCATGCCTAAAAACAAAAAATGAAATTATAATTAGCTATAAATTGTTTAGGTGCATGCACATGTAATCATGTGGGATTTTAGACTAAATATGTAACCTAGTTAACGACATCGTAGACTAGACCTATACCGAAAAAAATCCAAAATTTTTATTGAATTTTTGCTTATTAAATGCATATGATCATTTGCAATAATTGTTTCGTGGTGGGCTTATTAAATGCATATGATCAACTTTGCAAATTTCTTTCTTTACCCTCAAAATTTTAAAGTATCCCTTTTCACCTTCAGTGCTTCAACTAATCCACCAATTTTCCTTTCGGGTTCACAAATTTCTTGACCAATCTTAAATGCTAAAACAACCTTCGAGGTTGCATGGTTGCTCGGAGATGGTGCACATGTATACTTGATACTGCTTGTTCATCTTGCACGTCACCTTTTTTTTCAACATATACTAGGGCTAGACTTGTCGCTAGGAGTGGTAAACCCAAAATTACGGGAATCTTAGTCTTCCTTAATATCTAAAATTATAAAATACATAGAAAATATAAATTTATCTACTTTAACTGCACGTCCTCAGCCATGAGTTGTGGATATGCTTGATGGATCTATGAGCAAGCTACATAGACACTTTAGTTGCTTTTACTCCTTCTAAACCAAGTTCCATGTGGATAGAAAGGGACATCAAATTAATACTTGGACCTAAATCACATAACGCATTAAAAGTACAAAATTTTCCAATAATACATGGTATTTTGAAACTCCCTGGATGTTTTAACTAGGAAGCCGTTTGTTGAGCAGAACAGAATTACCCTTCTCATTTAAAGCTAATGTCCCGTACTCTTAAGATTTCTTTCCTTGGACATCTCTTTCCAGAATTTGCAATAACTTGTAATCTTTGCTAAAGCATCAATGAATGGGATGTTAATGTGCAACTCATTAGAGGACACCAAAAATTTTACAAGCCGATTATTGAGCTTGTTCTTGTATAATCTTTTAGCGAAAGGAATAGGGGCATAAAAGCGTTAAGTGGAATTACCTTAGCCTAATACAATTGTGTGCCGTCTTTCTGATCAACTTGTTTGGTCGATTCAGGTTGTTCTTCAACTACTACTTCAGAAATCAATGCTTGTTTGTGTTCGTGTGGAACCCGCACAAGTAATAAAATTTGTGAGTTAAGAGTATCGTTCCCATAAGGAATAAGGTCTAATATTTAGTTAAGTAACTTTTACTAAATTCGAAGTAATATAAAATAAAAAAAGTTGTAATTTGTATGTTTTTTATACTAATCTTAAACTAAGAAAACAAATAAAATATTTATTTAATATGTGAATATTTGTATTGGAATCGTGAATCCCCCTATTGCCATTTAATTTAACTCTTAATTCATAATTTAGTAAATTCATGCATTCAAGACAATTGATAATCAACTTTTATTCAATATTCTTTCCCAAGATATATTAAACCTATGTTTAACATGACCCGATTCTATTCCTAGTCCGAATTCATATGAAAAATATGTATTGATTTACAAGATTTATCACACATAATTGCACATGCCATATATATTATTCATAATATCTATTGTCCATGCGTTGATTTTACAGCGTTTTAGACTTATTGTAAGTATTCCTACACTACAATAAGCAACTTACTATCAATTGGTGATCAAACAATTATATAGTTCAATGGGAATGTAAAACCAATCAAGAAAAATTTATGAAATACTAAATTAATTGTCTAAAATTAAAATAAACAAACAATAGGGTTCATTATTCATCCAATACAATGAAAAATTAGCCTAGCATATTAATATATAAATTACAACAAGAATAATAGAAAAAAATCACCCGGATCATGAAAGAATACAAAAGATGTTGATCTTCACGTCCAAAGTTGAATTCTTTAAAACTTGATATAATTGAACTCCAATTCCTTGCTATAGCTTGATCTTCTCTCGCAAAATATAGAAATTGACCCCTTGTTCTTGATGGATTTGATGAAACTATTGTCTATGAAGAGGAAAGAGAGAGACCCTTTCATTGCTACCCATATCTTGTATTTATATGATGAAATCAGGTCAAAATTCACGTCCAAATTATCTTCCAAAAGAGTTTGAATCAAATAAGGAAAGTTGCCTTCCTGTGCACATAATTTTGTTTCTGCACAACTTTCAGTATTTTGATCATAACTTTCTCTTTCGATGTCCGATTCAGGTGATTCAAAGTGAATTGGAAAGCTAGTTAAAAGAGATACAATTCTTCTAAAAATACAATTTTTCCAATTTAAACATTCTCCATCCGAAAAATGGATCTCAAGTTGACCAAAAATTTTGAAGGTATCTTATATGATTTGAAGTCGATTTATGGTAATATTCTAATCATATCCCTTTCCTTTTTGACTCCAATTTGCATTCAATTGACTCCTATCAATCTTCAGAGTATCTTTTATGGTCCAAATCAACAATTAAATATTTACACTTTGGTCCCCATACTTTGAATTTGCTTCATTTAGCCATTTTCTGTTCTTTTTTTTCAATTCTTCTTTGAAACATGAACTTTTTCTAATAAAAGCAATAAATAACAAATCAGGTACTAATCCGTTCAAAGAATAACAAAATATTTTCTCTTTGGATCTATATATTTTCGTAGAATCTTGAGCAGCAGTGTAGGATCAGATCCCAAAGATAGTAAGTTTTTTTTTTTTCCTTTAAGCGTTCTCCATCCGAAAAATGGATCTCAAGTTGACCAAAAATTTTGAAGGTATCTTATATGATTTGAAGTCGATTTATGGTAATATTCTAATCATATCCCTTTCCTTTTTGACTCCAATTTGCATTCAATTGACTCCTATCAATCTTCAGAGTATCTTTTATGGTCCAAATCAACAATTAAATATTTACACTTTGGTCCCCATACTTTGAATTTGCTTCATTTAGCCATTTTCTGTTCTTTTTTTCCAATTCTTCTTTGAAACATGAACTTTTTCTAATAAAAGCAATAAATAACAAATCAGGTATTAATCCGTTCAAAGAATAACAAAATATTTTCTCTTTGGATCTATATATTTTCGTAGAATCTTGAGTAGCAGTGTAGGATCAGATCCCAAAGATAGTAAGTTTTTTTTTTCTTTAAGCGTTCTCCATCCGAAAAATGGATCTCAAGTTGACTAAAAATTTTGAAGGTATCTTATATGATTTGAAGTCGATTTATGGTAATATTCTAATCATATCTCTTTCCTTTTTGACTCCAATTTGCATTCAATTGACTCCTATCAATCTTCAGAGTATCTTTTATGGTCCAAATCAACAATTAAATATTTACACTTTGGTCCCATACTTTGAATTTGCTTCATTTAGCCATTTTCTATTTTTTTTTTCCAATTCTTCTTTGAAACATGGACTTTTTCTAATAAAAGCAATAAATAACAAATCAGGTACTGATCCGTTCAAAGAATAACAAAATATTTTCTCTTTTGGATCTATATATTTTCGTAGAATCTTGAGCAGCAGTGTAGGATCAGATCCCAAAGATAGTAAGTTTTTTTTTTTTTTTTTTTGCTTGTTTAAGAAGGAAAGTCTTTTTCAAAAATTCTACATAAATTTATATATGAGACCGAGATAGTTACCTTTCAGAAAATTCTAATGATAGGAGGAATGTATTCTATTGTAGGTGGGAAAAAAGATAAAATAAAATAAAACGGATTATTAATACAAATTGAATACAAATTTCAGTCAGGTAATGAACCTTTTTGGTTAACCCCCAAAATGGGATAGATCCAGCAGAAATCTCATTCGTTAGATATGGTAGAATAAACGGAGACACCAAATGATTGCTGAGCCGTATGAGTTAGGAAAGTCTCAAGTACGGTTCTAAGGGAAAGAATTAACCTATCTATTCCAATCGGGGAGAACAGGCCATTCGCCAGGGAGATTTCTGAAATTGCGGAAGCTTAGTCTGATCAAGCAACTGAGTATTGGAAACAGGCTATAGCGCTTACTCCTGGTAATTAGATTGAAGCACATAATTGGTTGAAGATCACGGGGCATTTCGAATAAAAGAAAACACCGTTTATTTAGTTTATTAATTCTATTCTATTATTTATATATATTTGTTAGAATTTATTGTTTGTTGGCCCCATCAGTCTAATCAAAAAATGGATCATTCCTTTCTACATTTGCTTTAACTAGAGTAGTTGCCTTAGTCCATGGATGTCAAGAGTCCCATTTTTGTGAATGCTATTGGCCTGCAACTATTTCCATAGATTAGTTTTAGTGTTTCTAGGCAAGTTATCCTATGGTCTGTTTGACTATTACAGATTAATTTGAGTATTCTTGATAGAGGGCTGCTGAATTTATCATCTATTTTAATGCGAGAAGTATTTTATCGGTCTTTTCCATGTAATACTAAAACATCTTCCCAGACTTTATCTTCTCGTGCTGACGATTAGTTGAATACCACTATATTGATCTTTCAACCACCTGAAATTGGGGTTCTGCTTCCATCCCAGATTGCATGTTTTTAGTATTGATTTTATTATAGGCATCGATTATTCTGTACTAAATTCGCCCGTTCATCTGGAGTTGCAAGTAATAAGCAATCCTTAATATAATACTTAGGCCCACTGTTTTCATAGACCAAACTCATTTGGACTGCGTACACACCTTCTACTTAGGCTTTCACCAAGAATTTTATTTGTTTTATTAGTGCCCCAATATTTACATTAGAGGCATATAACTTATATATTCCTGCTATTCGTTTTGGGCCTACATGGTCTGACGACAATTCTGATTGTCTTAACAAAAAACTCAAACTGTTCCATGGCTTCATGCACGGATTTAGTTATTGTAGACCTATTCGCTGAGGAGTCCACATGAGATTTCGCAAAAAGGAAAAGTCTGGCATAGAAATATTGCACATTTGATCCTTAACTATCTCATGATTTGGACACTTTCTAATTAACACTTCAATTATGCCATGCCTCTTGATAGCTTTCTCCATCAAGTTGCTGATAAGTTGAAATATTCAACTTCATCTTGTCCATTTAAGTTAGTGAAAATACTTATTGTAGAATAACATTACAAAATCATTACATGTACTGATACTGACATTAGAATCATAATCTAATCACCAAGTAATTTAAAAATTAAAGCAAAAATAAAAAAAAAATACTTTTATTTCAGTTTTGACAACAATTGTTTTAAAAATTAAAGCAAAAATAATAAAAAAAAAACTTTTATTTCAGTTTTGACAACATTTGTTATTGCACTTTACTGTTTCTAATAGTATTTAAATATTGGCCATTAATATCATAAAAGAGTACATTATTTCTCAACAATTAAAAAAACAATTCTTTAAATATATTTATTTTGCTATATCTGAAGGCAATATTATTTGGATTATTTGGAGAAATATAATCTGAAAAATTACTTCTTATTGCCTTAAATTATTCCATCATGAACAAGCTTTCTCAAGATGTGATACCTCATGCGAATTTGTTTAGTCTTCCCATGTAGAACTGGTTCCTTTGTAACAAAAATTGCTGAATTATTGTCACACAAAAAAGTTGTAGGAGCATCCGCTTGTGGCTTAGATTCTCCAAAATCCCTCATATCCATACAATTTGGCAGCTGACATACTTTTACTATCATCAACATTCGTGCAAGATCACTATCAGTGTATCCAAAGAGTGTAATTGGAACAGTTGCTTGATAGAAAATGCCATAATCAATTGTCCCCTTCACATAACGTAAAATTCTTTTAGCAGCTTCCCAATGTTCTGAATATGGTGCTTTCATGAACCTACTTATTAAACTCATAGCAAACATGATATCAAGTCTTGTGGCTGTAAGGTACATCAGATTTCCCACTAAGCTCCTGAACATTAACAAGTTTTCCTTCTCCTTCTTTTAGGAGTTTCTAGCCTGAAATGCACGGAGTTGAAACAAGATTTGCAAATTCCATCTTAAACCTTTTTAGATTCTCTCTAGCATATAGCTCTTGAGTGATAAAATTTCCACTGTTTGATTGGTATACGTCAATACCCAAAAAATTAAGTAATGTTCCCAAATCAGTCATATCAAACTCTTTCATCAGCAAGTCTCTAAATTTGTCCCACATAGCCAGGTTATTTCCAATGAAGAGAAAATCATCAACATAAAGATTCACTATAATGAAACTTCCATCAGAACCATTTTTGATAGAGAGAGTATGTTCATGTGGACTTCTATGAAAATCATTTGTTTCAAAAAAATGCATTAATTCTACTATACTAAGCCCTTGGCGATTGTTTTAAACCGTATAAGGCCCTTTTCAACTTGTAAACTTTATGCGCTTCTCCCTCCTTCACAAAACCTGATGGTTGTTCGACATAAATCTCTTTTTCAATAAAACCATTTAAAAATGAAAATTTAACATCCATTTGCAAGAGCTTCCAACTATTTTGAGCAGCTAGAGAAATTATAAGCTGAATAGTATCAAATATAGAACTAGGGTGAATATATCATTGTAGCCTTCCCCTTTTCTTGCACATACCCCTTTGCTACAAGCCGAACTTTGTGTTTGTTGACTGAATTGTCAGGATTGAGTTTAGTTTTGAACACCCACTTTATTCCTATAAGCTTTTTGTTTGGTGGCATATTTTTAAGCTCCGACATATTGTTCTTTTCAATGGCATCAATTTCTTCCTTCATGACCTTTCACAATTTTTCTTCTTTTTATTGCTGCATCATATAAAATTGGATCCTCACCTGCATAAAATGCAAACAAAATAACATCTTCTTCATGATTAGGATCTCTAGACTCAAATTTCTTGCAATCTTCTCATTTTTGTTCTTGGTGACTCTTCATCGGATTCTTCTCCTCTAGAAGAACTTGGAGATGAAAGGGATCCACAACTTGAAGAATTGTCACAATTTTCATTTGAGGTATTATCTCCTTTTTGAAATATTATTGATTGATTGCTCTTGTTACCTTCAAGGATTGCATTTTCATCGAACATCACATCCGGACTTATCACAATTTTCTTCATCAATGGATTGTGTAATTCACAACCTTTAGACCTTTCACTATATCCAACAAAAATGCATTTCTAAGCTTTATAATCCAATTTATTCCTTATAGCATCCAATATATAGGCAAAAGCATGACTACTGAAGATCTTTAGGTGTGAAACTGTTGGTTTTGAACCATACCAATCTTCATGTGGAGTCATGTTATTCAAACTTTTTGAGGGTGTGCTGTTGATCAAATATAGTGCCCAAGCAACCGTCTCTGCCCAAAGTTCTCATGGTAGTTGCTTTCTTAGCAGCATGCATCTTTCCATTTCTATAATAGTTTGATTTTTTCTTTCACAAGTTCCATTCTGTTGTGGTGAATACCGTACAATCAATTCATGTCTTATTTTGAGATTTCTGCACAAATTTTCAAAGTCACTTGAAAGATATTCAGTCCCATGACCAGTTCTTAATGTCTTAATAGAAAATCCAGAAAACTTCTCACCTTCAGCTTTAAAATCTTTGAAAGCTTGAAAGCAATCTTATTTTTCCTTAAGAAAATATGTCCAAACTTTTCTACTAAAGTCGTCAACGAAAACGATGAAATATTTGCTTCCTTTAAGAGATAAAACTGGAAGTGGTCCGCACAAGTCTGAATGGATAAGTTGTAATGGTTGTTTGGCTCTCTAAGATGACTTGTGTAGAAATGGACTTCCATGTTGCTTTCCAAGTTGGTAGCCCTCACAAACTTCATTCAGTTGATCAATCTAAGGAAGACCCTTCACCATTTTCCTTTCTAATAACAGTTTCAAAGCTCAGTAATTTAAATGACCATGCCTGTCATGCCTTAGTTTCGAAATTTCTCCATTTGTGCTAGTGTAATGAGAAACAACATTAGTAACTTTTAGCTGAATAGGAAATAAATTATTTGATACCAATGAGATCTTTTTGACAATCTAATTTTCTCTGGTCAAAAAGCACAATTTATCATGCAAATTGGTCTAAAATACCTTTCTTAAAAGGTGACCAGCACTTAATAGATTGCTTCGCAAACCAGGAACATAATAAACATGACACATGTTTTCAAGCTTTCCCGTCTTAGTTTCAACTGTTATATCTCCAATCCATTTAATTGCAAAAGCTCTAGCATCACCAACTTGTCCTAATTCTAATTCCACCAGATTAGAAAACAAGTTTTTATTTCCAGTCATATGCTTACTAGCATCACTATCCAGAAACCAAACATCATCATTCTGATTATTTTCACATGTTAATAACAAATATTCAGAAGTGTACTTCTCATCACTGTCATTTTTATGAATGAACCTAGTTTCTGCTTTATCCATAATTTTCTTATTCCAACACTCATTACTTTTATGGCCAAGTTTGTGACAATGATAGCATTCAACATATTCCTTTCCCTTTTACCAGCAATCACTACTTCATTGATTAGTTTTATGACAATAATAGCATTTAGGGAATTCTTTTCTACCTCTTTGTTGATATACTCGACCTCAACTTCTTTGAATGTTGCTTGTGGGATCATCCTTTACTTCTTTTTTGAACTCTCCACCACTTTGAAATCCTCTTCTTCTTCTGCAAGAATGGTGGCCTCTTCCTCGAACTCCATATCGTCCTCTTCCTCTAAAAGTATTAGAATTAAAACCTCCCGAAATTTGAGATTTGAGTGCTTGATCGGGTAGTTAAGGATTCCTATGCTTTACTCGCAATTCAGGATATTGTAATGATGCAAGTAAATCATCTAATGAAAGTGTCTCCAAGTCTTTAAATTCCTCAATTGTGGTAGCAGTGAAATCAAACCTTGATGGTAAACCCTTGTGATGTAAAACACTGAATGCAATTTGATTTATAATTATGGTAACCCTTGTGAAGTAATCAGAAATACTTTTTCTTTCATTTTCGATTTCTCAAACTCTAATCTCAAGGATTATAAGCATACCTTTTTTACTCTCTCTTCGCCAAGGTGTTTTTCACCTTATAGTTGACTTCTCGTTTTGATTATCACATACAAATTTTGTTTAATTTTAACTTTAATTTAAGTGTTCATAGTGATTATTGCGAAATTAATGAAGAATGAAGACACAAGAATCGAGATCAAGAATCAAGTATATGGATGACCATTTTTGGAGATTGACGATCAATATAAAAAGAAATTTGGCGATCGACGAATCCAAAGATGAAAATCGAGCTTCGCGTCAAAAAATCACATTGGAGAAGAGATTGAAGACTTTAGTTATAGATGCATTTTTTTTAAACTCAAATGTAAAGGTAAAACACTTTAATATTTAGCATCGAGTATAGCTCAAACAATTTTTATGCACGAAACACTTTCACGACAAACAATACTAGCATAAAAATTATTTTCAAAAGATAAGTATTTCGATTTTCAAGATAAAATATTTAAAATACTTATCTATACACTATAAATAAAAAAATCCTTCAAGTACCTACATCAAAATTTCATTACGAAGGAAAAAGTTCGAAAGGGCATGTAGCTGCCCATCCGGACATCCAGATGGCTTGTAATGGTTGATTTTTTTTTTTATTGTTTTTCAAACGGCTAGTTACCCGTCCGGACCCCAAGTGGATATCTAGATTCTGTGTCCGGATTGATAGATTTTTTGCCGTTTGAGAGCTATAAATACTACCTCTTCTTACACATTTAGAATAACAATTTTTGAAGGATTTAAGAAAGGTATTTATTGATCTTTTCTACCTTAGTTTTCAATCTTTAAAAGATCAAAACATTTAATTCTTGAAAAACTTTTTGAGTGATCAAAACTTGTAAAATTAGAGTTTTTCAACAAACAATTGAGCTATATTCTTTAAAATTTATTAAAGTGTTATACCTACTTCTCTCTTGATACTTGTGTTCATATCATTTATTAAGATAGAAGCTTTTAATTGTAATTTTTGTTTTTCTTGTTTTGGATTGTGGGTCGTGTTGTCCCGGAAAGCTTAACGTTATAGAAGGATTGGTGCTCCTTGATTGTAAGTCATCAGAAGCATTGTAAGGGTTAGATTGCACTATAAGTCAATCAATTATAGTGAAAAAGGTTTCGCTTATGACGGAGAGCTTGGTAACGAGGAACGTAAATTGTTGGTTTAATCGAACCTCTATAACACATCATTTGCGCCTTCTTTTCCCTTCTACTTATTATTTTTCTTGTGTTATCTTCCCTACTTAATTACTTTAATTGCTTAAACTTGCATTTATTTTCAAAAAGGATTTAGATAACCAATTCACTCCCGCTTGGTTTGTCGTTCTTGGGCTTTCAGGTGTGCTGTCTGCAAAACTTCCCAAGCTTGTTTGAATTTTCAGCTTTTGTAATTTGTTCAAACGCCGGTATTTCAATTGCCTAGTAAATCTGGAAAAGGGCTTTACTGTCTTCTCTCGCTTTTCATTAACAGCATTTCTTTGTACTTGAGTCATTCCATCTTCAGTCTCTAGATCTTCAAAACCTTCATCAACAATATTCCAGAGCTTCATAGATTTCAATAACACTTTCATATTGTGACTTAAATAGTCATAATCTTCCCCCTTTGAAACGAGGAATAAGAGACACCAGATTACTTGGATTTGCCATGATTTTCTTTTCCAAGTAATGTTGCTGTTGCAGTATTCTATAAACAATTTCTATAATGTTTGAATGCTCTAATCCCGGTTTGAAGGCGATAATTTGGAGAAATATAATCTGAAAATTACTTCTTATTGCCTAAAAAACTTATTGCAGATTACATTCCAAACATACTAGAGGATACAGGGAAATGCATCAAAATAAACGTGGCTATTACATATCCAAGAAGACTCCTTAAATTACTCAGTCAATTATTGAAATACTAGTAGACAACAAATGATTCTTGAATTCATCAGTGATCATTAATTTGGTTTATTTTCCACAATATCCAATATATATCGGCAAAGAGTTTTAGGATTTGAAATCATTGCCATGTGATCAGTAGTTTCCTTGTCCATCTCTTTCACTATTGGCACTTCAAAATTTTCAATTTCCCAGCGATAGAATTTGTGTTCGGCATCAGTTGCACCAGCTATAATAAAAGCACGCTTTACGGATCCATACTTGTCGTTGGAAAACGGCTTCCTTTTTGACAAATCTTCCATAAAGAAACAGCCTGGCCTCACTAAATTATTTGCTAAAGTACGATCCTACCATAATGAATTAAAAAAACTAGTTAGTCAGTTTATAGCAGTGTTTCATTTCGACCACTCAATTTAATTTTACTTGGCTAATTCAGTCATTAAAATTTTATTTTCTGTTTCTTTTTTATATTTCAGGCATTCTATTTGCTAAGTTAATGTAAATGTCAAATTGAAAAATCTGGTAGTGGACTGTCATTATCATCATGTTGGATAAAAAGTAATGTCTCGAAAATTGAAACTTTAAAAAAAAAAAAATAAAAAGACTGGTCAATTCGATCGGGAAGTTGTATAGGGTAAAAATAATAAAAATGGTATTCGTTTAAAAAATAAAGAGTCTTTCTAGTTTCCCTTAACTTTTTTCATTTTTAAAATTTTTTTTACCATTTGGTCCACTCTATATATTTTTACCTCAGGTGGGGAGCGTGAATATATTGTGGCTTCCATGTATTGCGGACCAAAGTTTATTGCCATCAGCTTATTTTCGGGGCGGCCAAATGGTGGGAAATGAGAGTCCATAAAAGCTCCCGGCGGGATCCGTGAGAAGTACTGCCAACCAAGTTAATTAAAGTAAGTTAAGTGAAATTCATTAAAATAATCTAACTCTAGGATAATAAGCTATTCCTACGAGTATACATAATTTTACCTCTTCCAAAACAAAGGATGGCTTATTTATAGCGTCAGGCATTATAGCCGCAATAAAAATTGCCAAAGAAACCTTTTTAGGGTATTTCTCCATTGCAAAAGCCAAGTTCATGCCAGCAAGACTATGTCCGATTAGAACTACAGTTTCAACTGATGGAATCGACTCCATAAAGTTAAGTAACGGGTCTGTATATTCAGGAAATGTGCTAAGGTCAGCTAGGCTTTTCGGGTCAATGCCAGAGGCTGACATATCAAGATTTGAGACACGGTAACCGGCGTCCTCCAGCAGTGTCTGTAGCTTGTACCAGCACCAAGCTCCATGGCATATACCATGTACGAGAACAAGATGCCGTTTTTGGTTATCTCCCATTTGTTTTGCTTAATTATTATATATCCTATCCAGACATATATCTGTATATGTAGAGAAAAATGTGGTAATAAGACAAAAGAGAGAGTTGATAGAAACGTGTATGTAAAAAAAATAATAATAATTTGTAGAAATTTAGGACCAGTGATCGAGAGACTTAATTTTGAAGTTGAAATGAGAGTAGGGGGTCCATTATTCAGGGAAGTTGGGACTAGTGTAAAAGACAATTAATTTTGAAATTGAAATGAGAGTAGATGTCAATTAATCAGAATATTAACTTGAAAAATCTGGCATTTTATTTGCCAAATTAATGGAAATATATAACTTGAAAAATCTGGTGATTTACTATTATTACCATCATGTTGGATGAAAAGTGTTTGGAAAATCAAAATAGACCGGCCAATTCAATTGAGGACTAGTTTGGGAATAGGGTAAAAATCAGAAACATGGTATTCCTTTGAAAAAATAAAGAATATTTTATTTCTCCTTAACTTTTTTTCATTTTTTTCTTTTTTGCTGTCAGTTTCCCTATATATTTATATATTTTACTTATTTATTTATTAAAAAAAAAAGGTTGAACCCCAACCTTGAGGATCCCACTGCCCCGCCCATAAATCTTTGTGAGAGAGGTAAATTACGAAATATGTCCCAACAAATAAGGGAATAAGAGCTGTTTGTACACTGCACTTATAAGGAGTCCAATTTCATGTCTCAACAATCGAACCTCCACACTACACCTACTTATTTATTTATTTTATTTTACGTCAAATGGGGAGAGTTGATATAGTCTGAATGATAGGTACTCTGGACCCCAGAGTAGTGATTGAGGTGATTTTCAGGCCCACCTAGCATTGAAAATTGAGAATCCGATAAAGGGCAGAGCTTCACTTATAGAAAGAATCTTATAGAACCATTACAGACAACACACAAGTGAGTTCGGTGGGTAATTTTTTTGGCATTTTTTATTACACATGGGGCCTACACACTATCTCTATTCTGATAGACTTCTGTGAAGGAAAATCCAATAAATCTTCCATCGATGTCCGTGCAAAGTACTGACAAACAAAATAATTAAAGGAAAATGCCAAATGACTCGTGAGGACACGAACCCCATGAATAAAATAATCCTGACCCCATGTGTATATTATATTAACCCTGCGGTCATCAATGTGAACACTAAATCATGGCTGATAATTAAAGTAAATTAAACCCATGTTTGAGCCACATTCTAGGAAAAAATGGATTATTCATGTCAAATCAATGAAAAATATGTGGTTAAAAAATTAGGAAAAGTTTTAGATTTGCGTGTAATATTATTTTATTGAAGAATGTATGGTTGAAATGATGTCAAATCACTGTTGAAGAATATATATATTTTTTAAAATAATGTGGCTCAAACAAGCCCTAAGTGAAATTTAGCCCTTGTTTGGTGGCCATTTTAAATAGTTTTGAATAGTATTTTTTTGAAGAATATATTGTTAAAAAGTAAAAAAAAATTAAAGAGATCCACGTAATAAAATTTGAATAAAAGTAAATTAAGTGAAATTTGTTAAAGCAAAGCACTGCCTTTGTTGCTTTTTCTTCCATTCTTTTGCTTAGTTAGTATGTATATCAACCAGATATATATATATATATATCTGTATGTATACAGAAATGTGTAGTAGTCAGAGAGAGAGAATTGATAAAACGTGAACCAAAAAAAAATTATAGAAAGTTAGTAACAGTTTTATGGATAATTGATAGTGGGCGTCCACTATACAGAAAAAAAATTGTAGAAAGTTAGGACCAGTGTAAAAGAGAATTGTGTAGAAGGTGACATTGAGATGAGAATACATCTACATGAGTCAAGGAAAAAAAATAAAATAAAATAAAACAAAATAAGAAAGAAAGAAAGATCATTATATTTAGTGAATCACGTGTATTAACTAATGAAGCTCAACTTATCCAATAAAACTGGACTCATTCCTTACGTAAGTAGCTAATTTACTTAAAATAAGTTCTTTATGTCAAGACACTAGATTTAAAACAATATAGTTCTTATCAAACTTAGTTCCTGATTTTACTTATTTCAACCATGAAGTTTCTTCAGTTTTGCAAGTGCTTTACAGATTTCCCTCAAATAAAATTCTCTTAAAAGTAGGCCTAGCTTGTACAAACATATTTGATGTATTATCTAGAGTTTCCTACAATATATTCCACTCAAATTTTATAAAATATATTCACTATTAAGCTGAACGCTAATCCTCAAAGAACTTTTATAGGCATTACTTATTTGCATATTACGAACAATATTTCCACAAATAAGTGCTTTTCATTGAGTTATTTTTCCTATTTGACTTAGTGTGAGATTTCCAATTTCAAGGCTAAGTCTCCATTAAAATAACTCTTTAAGTATTAATCTCATTTTCGTTGATGCACATTATATTCACTCTATGGATGACCTTTTTCTTAATAGATCCACTAAGTTATCATTTGACTAAAGAAAATCAATTGAAAATATTCCATAACGTTATTGTGTCTCTAATATATATCTCTTCACTTACCGTTATATATGAAATTTTCTACTTTGGCTATGGTTGCTAGATTACCACAATTCAAACATATGGTTTGATGGGTTGTGTGCCCGTATAATATATTCTGCTATGATAAAATAAAAATTTATAATAAATAAATTGTGGTTTCATTTATTTATTATTGATTATGCGAATTAAAATGCATATGATCACTTATGATAATATAAGTTGAGTACTTGCATTGAGAAGTACAGTAGGACACAACTTATATTTTGATAATAAATAATTTGTTCACAACCAATATATGAAAGGTTGGTACCTTATACTGGAAGGTTGTAGTGTAAATCGATTCACTATTCAGGTTTGTGATTTGTCTTTATCATAGAAATAGTTAAAGGTGACACTAATACACTTGAAGTATATTGAATGGACCATGTGTTGAATTTAATTTTATAGCATGATAGTGCAAAGAATTAAATTTCATTTGACCGCTGTGTTTTTCATCTAAATCCCCTGACAGGTTTATGTATTTTTTCATGATTTTAATGGTTTTTTATTCATCAATCGACAAGATCAATTTGATTGGTCAAATATTTCAATAAGTTGAGAATTTGAGAATAAGCGAAGCAGAGAACATGAATTCTTATCAGGAATCGTCACCCTAAAAAACGGATAGAAGATAGAGAATGATGCTAAACGTTGACATCTGTGATTAGTTCACAGGACCTTTGAAGAAAATAATGCTTAAGTTAGTGAGAATAATTAGAATGACAAAACGGTCATTTAAGCTCGAATCTAATTATTGGATCTCGGACAAGGATTAAAGTATTAGAGATTTATCGACTTTTGTGATCTTATATATTCTAAGAATTCAGTGTTTTACCTTTAATGAAAAAAGAAAAGACTAATAATTATATTGGATGGTCTAGAGTCGACTAGGCAGGATATAATTATTGGAGCTCGGACAATATATGTCCGATCAGGTTCCTGTGGTAGCTCTATAAAGTATTAGAACTTAATTATGATAATTATAATAGTTTTCGACTTAATTTTAATTACAATAAAGTTTTGTACTTAGTTGTAATTATTATGAAAGTTGTAAACTTAATTATAATTGTAATTGAAGTTCTAGGACGACAAAGTAATTAAATGTAAACTAATTGGATTTGAACTTTAATTAAAACTCCTACTTAGATTTGAATTAAAACTCTTATTTGAATGTGAAATTATTATTCTACAAGGATTGGAAATATTTTATCTTTATAAATAGAGATTAGATGGAACATAGACATTCTAACGAAATTGTACAATAATGATAATACATAATTTCATAATATTCAAATTTGGAGAGTGAAAAGAAAAAAATGAGTAAAAAATTATTTTCATGCTTTTATCAATTGTTCAGTTCAAGAATTAGTTTCTTGATTTAATTAAAAGATGCCCACCGACTAGTATAGTCTTGACTTTAGAGAATGCTATAGAAGACTTTGAGGTTTGAAACATCAAATTCTTGGAATTAAAAGCTGAAAGTTCGTGATCCAAAAAACTAGGAGTTCGTGATTTAGATTTAATCAAAGAATTGATCATCGAATTTAGGTCAAATTCGAATCCTTCATTCTTATCATGACATAAACATAAACATTTATCTTGTTTATTGAATTAAGTAAAATTTTAATTTCTAAATAATTTCACTTCTGCATTCCAACAACTGGTATCAGAGTAATATAGATAGTTCGTGTGCTTGTTATTTCCTAATCTTGACTGCATGTTCTAGTCGAGTGATGTCAATTGTACCTCATAGTAAGCTGCTTTCGCTTGACATCAAAGGACATGCCAAGGGTAAAAGAACATGATTATAAGAGTTAAAAAATAGTAGAAAACGTCCCCAAAAACTTGAAGTATGTGCCAAAATAATTTTTCTACTATTTGTTGGTCCAGTAGGTCACTCGCATATCTAGGCAAAGTGTAGATGTGATGACTTCCAAACTGAATTGAAACGTGCCTCTGACTAATGCAAACTAAAAATCAAGAATAACACTACATGCAATGCAATACGGAAAGCAAAACAAATAAACGGGTTAGGAAATTGGGTTATCCCAATAAGCGCTTAATTTATAGTCTTTAGCTAGACTGTAGGGAGGAACTGATCATGGTAGTTGACACTTGATCTTGCAGCCTTATACTCTATGCAATTTCCAGCTTGACATCCTTTTTTTTTTACACTCCAAACCTTGAGCTGTCCATTAACTGCTCGAGCAAGACTTCCTAAACGTTTAGGTTTTATCTCATTCAACCCTTGTTGAACTTTTTTAGCAACATATTTGTCCTCCTCCAGGACTAATGGTTACTTGGGTAGATTATTTAATTTAAAGATCTCATGTGTCTTCTCCATCCTTACAGTCAGCTCACCCTTCCCCAAGTCAATAAAGTTTCCACTCATTGCCAAAAAGGTTGACCCAAGATTATTGGCATATTGTGGTTGTTTCCAATGTCAATAACAAGAAAATCTACAGGGAATATTAACTTTCCGACCTGGATTAGCACATTCGAACTCTATACCCGTGCAAGTTAACTTTGTTAATGGTCTCTATATTTTGGAGAATCCCTAAATAAACCATGTGTAGTATCCTATTAAACCTAAAAAGCTACGAAACTATCCCACATTGGTTGGCCTTGACCAATTAAATATTGCCTCTACTTTTTTGGGTCCATCTCTATGCCATGTGCTGTGATCACATGATCAAGAAAAGCCACCCGTTCTAACAAAAAATCACACTTCTTGAATTTTGAATAATGTTTTTCGTTCCTCAGGATCCCTCACACAATTCTCAAATGTTTTTCATGCTTCTCTTTACTCTGAGAGTATATCAAGATGTCATCAATGAATACAATGACAAACTGGTCTAAGTATTCATGGAAATACGATTCATCGAGTCCATGAAAACTCCAGGAGCATTTGTTAAGTCAAATTGCATAACTAAAAACTCGAAGATACCATACTAATTTCTATAGGCCGTCTTTAAGACATCACTGGATTTGATCCTCAACTGGTGATATCCTGACTTCATGCGATCTTTGTAAATACTCTAGCTCTTTGTAGTTGATCAAACAAGTCTTTGATTTCTAAGCAAGTGGTACTTTTTTTAATGGCGATTCTATTCAATTCTCGATAGTTAATACACATCATCATTGTCCATCCGTCTTGTTGACTAACAACACTGGTGCTTCCTACAGTGAAATGCGGGGTCGAATGAAACTTTTCTTAACAATTCCAATATTAGGGCCTTTAAAATCCGTAATTTCTTTGTTGTCATTCTCTAGGGAGACTTAGACTAGATCAATCATCTAGTCCACTTTCTATTCCAATGGCATTTCATTCAAATCATCAGGAAATATCTCTGGAAACTCTCGTGCCACCTTAACAATACTCACTTTTAGTTTTTCATTTTCATTGGCTCTAGTTCAAAACGTAGATAGTCAATCTGTTCCTAAAATTACATCAAACTCTTGCATGTTCAAGACATATAAGTTCGTTTCTAAGGATTTATCATCAATCTCCACATAGAGTTGTAAATGGATCAAATATGGACTTAATCTACATAAATTGGATCTGATCCATTGAGAAGAATGACCCAATTTGATAATTCAATGGATATTTGATTCTTAAATCCATATCCGATTTTCTATGTTATAAGATATCCGATCTGATAACCAGGTTGAAATTGAAAAAATTAGAAAGATGAAAATTTTATATTAGTCAATTTCTATGCCCTAGAATTAAAAGGCACAAATAAATTTTTACCCAATTATTGGTCCACATATTTATAGATTGTAAATTTTAAAATTTTCTAGTGAGTACCCGATATGGCAAGTGAGAAGTCTAGAATAATGAAAGAAACACCAACTGTTGGCTCCTTTGATTGTTTAATCTATAAAATAAATTAAATATTATTATTTTTATCTTATTTTAATTAGTAAAAAGTTAAATCTCTTCAAATATTTTAATTAACTATATTATACTATAATCTAATATCATTTATTATTTAAAAATTATGTGTATAATATAATACAATTTTCAAAATGGAAAAAACACATGTGATAAATTATGGGGCTATATATAAAATATATTATATTATTACAATAAATTGGATTGGATTGACCTATATTCATATTTACTTCATTTAGTTAATAGACTATCTGATTCAGATCTTTGATCGAGTTATTGGATTGAGACCTTAAATCACAATCCCATTAATTTCATTGGATTTGCATTGGATTAGGATCAAAATTCAATCCATTGACAACCCTATCTCCACCTTAGCTATCATCATTATAGTGTCTGTACCTAACATTTCTCCTGAGGGTATAGCAACTTCTAAGGCAGTACTTGTATATTCACTAAGTGCATTGAGTTTGCTCACAAAATTTGGAGATATAAAAGAACGAGTGGAGCTAGAATCAATCAAAGTAGGGGTTCGAGATATAATGATGTTACCCGCTAAGATGCTGTAGTCCTTGTCCTTTTCCCGCTCTATGAGAGCATACACCCTATCTTGGCCTTTAGGAAGATTCCTAGGATACAGTTGATGCTACTTTTGCTTCTGTCTCTTAGGGCATGTTTTTGCCATATGGCCACAACAATTGAAGCATACATTTGCCCCCATGAGGCATACTCCAGAATGACACTTTTGGCACTTACCGCAAATTGGATAATCTGATAATTGCTTGCACTTGAGTCTTCTTCATATTCCTTTATGAAATTCTATTTTTTTTCCCTTGTAATCTTCCTACTTGCACTTTTCTGGCTTTACATGCTACTTGTTCTCTCCACTAGTGTGACACTTGAGATCTGCCAATTGCGCCTTAGCTAAGACGTCATGGCAGTCTCCCAGTTTAAGCACTATCAAAGCCTGCCTTAGATCATCTCCTGAGCCTTCTTCAAAATGTCTTGCCCTTTTCTTCTTCGTGTCCACTAGGTTAGAGACATAATGTGATAATTCCTCAAATTTCCTCTGATACTCAGTTAAGGATATCGGGCCTTGAACTAAATTGAGGAACTTTCTCCTTCAGATTATGGATACTTGTGGGATAGTACTTGCTTAGGAAATGTTCCATAAATTTCGATGTCTAGTTATGTATGTTAGCCTTTGACCTTGAGGTTGAGTCTCACCAATGCATAGTACATTTCTTAAGTATAAATGTAGAGCAAATAACCTTCCTACTATCTGGACAGTTAATATGATCAAAATGCTTTCTATTCCAATTGGCCAATCCTTTGCTTCCAATGGGTCAATACCGCAGCAGTATTCCTATTATCCTCTATGGTTACTAATGCCCGCGACTCAGGTAGCGACGATTGTGATGGTGTCGTTTATTGTTGTGGATTTACTATTGCATTGTCTCTTGGATGAACGTGTTATCATAGTTAGGAATTGCTTAGCAAACAGTGGGTCAATGCCACTACGTTAGGGTTGTTGGGACTATTGGGGTTGTTCGTTATTGTTATTTGCTTTCCTATATCGGTGTGTCATAACCTTAATAAACTATATTAAAATAAGCAAAAGGTTAAATGAAGAAAATTTTTGCATATTTAATAGAAAATTTGTAAAATAAGAATATCTTGAATTAGGATTTTCTTATATTATAAATTTTTCAAAATATAAATTTTGTAAAATGGTAATTTCTCAAAATAGATACTTCACAAAATGAAAAAAAAAAAAATTCCTTTGATCAGGGTTTCCAGAAATGAAAATTTTGTAAGACAGGAATTCTTAAAATAAAGGTTTCCAAAATCAAATATTCTTAAAAGTCTTTGAAAAAAGATGTTTGGAAATCTTCTTAAATTTAAAGTGAGTATGCTATATTATTTTCATTTTGTTTCCCTTGAACAATGCTTGGCTGAGTGGTTTCTAGGTAAAGAAGGTAGGTTCACACGTGGACCACTTAAATCACAAACTCTCCTAAGACAGTTTATATCTTTTTAACAAAGCCTTCCAATTTTGCGTATACACAAAACAACAAAACCCTTTATAATAAGCAAAGAATGGAAATATTTAGAGATATGATCTTCCTAATTAGAATGTTATTTAATCGAGTGACTTTCTAAAGTCGCCTATTCTAATAGCTTGATGTATTCCTTAACGTACTTAATAATCTAAATTCATCTAATATCATAAATTTAATAATTATCAAATTCTTAATGTACTTGAAATTTTTCGAAGTTTAAACCTTCATAAATCTACACTATTCAAAAATTTAGGAAATTTCCAAAATTAGGTACATATTTAGAGAAATTTGTACTTAAATAAGCACATTTTCATAAATAAACAAAATTTTAATTTGCTTAAACATAATTTCATACTTTTTTATTCATATAAACGTGCATAGACCTGTTTAACTTTTTATAAACTAGCACGTTCTAAACACAGGTAAGCATAATGAACATAATTATAATATAATCATTATCATATGATCATAACATTAAATATTAATGCATTTTTATGTTTTTCTACTTGATTCGATAGCGTCGAAGCTTGAAAAATGGCATTGCATGGTGGCAATTTAATAAACCTTAAATCTTTTTTTATTTTTATTTTTTAAAGAAGTCTACAGAAATGTACACTCGCTCTAATACCATATTGTAACGACTTAATTTTTTACCTTTGAAATCATTATACATGTACCTTAAAATAATACTTTCATAAACAAAAAAAAAATAATAATAATTTTTTAACATGCAATGATTTAAAGTTTTTTTTAAAGAAAAATACAATGAACATTATTAAAATCCTTAACTACATAATTTATTCTTTCTTTTTTTACCACGCAAGCACAATCCACATCCAATCACCTCGAACCTGCCTTTCTGGTTATCTATAAAAATTTTAACCTATACATGTGAGACATCAATCTCGGTAAATGAATAATAACAAATCTTGATCTCATATTTAAATAAAAAAAGTCGCAACATATATATGGAGACACGGGAATTAAAATCCAAATTTTCTGGCCATAATTTTAGTACATAATGTTACTAAACTCCGGTCCTTCAAACTTACACATATAGAACCATGATCATAATCATAACTTGGATTTTCGTATCATCATATTCATAACATAAATTTTCGTAATTTAAATAATGAAAGAAAAATTTGTACTACTACACTTACAATTGTATGGAAGAAAATAAAGGTAGACTGAGAAAATTGTCTTGTTAGGCATTCACTCCAAAATTCCTTGGACACCTGTGTACTAAACTTTCTAATGTGAAAAATGTATATGAAAGATGAGTTTGAGAGAGAGAATGATGTAAAGTTCAAAATAAGTTTTGTGTGAGTGTAAGTGATATGAGGGGTATAAATATGAGTCTCTAAGGTTTGACTCTATTACTTATTTCTGGTACCAATATTCGTTAACTTATTAATGTCGCGTGCTTTTTCATATAGAGTGTAATCAATCACTCAACTAATTACCCAATTAACTATATTAAAAAATATATAATTGCTACTAATAAGGTATTGCCATATAATTCAACACTTGATTTATATTATGCCAATATAAATATTCTGACATGCTATATAAAAATACAAGATTACTAATTACACGTGCATACATAATATTTCTAATTTTAATAAATGAAAGTTTGTCTAGTTATTAAAATTAACCATTAATTTGGTTAATTGACATGCAATATTTAAATCAATCATGCTATCATATTACTAAGATTTAGCCAAATAAAAATCTGCACATCTGCAAAAGAAATTGCTCTATTGTCCTAAACTATTGGCCAACATTTAATTAGGTCCCCAACTTAAAAAATAAATAAAACTTATTTCTAGTTTTATGATGTTATACCAGTTGTCAAAAACCCCAACTTATGGGGTTGGTCAAGTAAGAGAGGACCCTGACCATCACTCTTTTACCACTTTCTACGTCCTTTCTCATGATAGATACTTTCTTCTACATTTATCTGCTATCAATTATAGGAATTATCTTGAACCTTGTTGGCCACTTGAACTTTTTTCCTTCTGAATAACAGATAATAGCTAGATTTGACATTATGGATCATCTATTATATCCCTCTTGGGGTCACGCAACTGTCGAGAAAATGACTCGAACCCGTCCTATTCGATCGGTTGGCAAATTTCACATTCTTATGTAAGCACAGAATCACGATGTCACCCTTTTGACATCCATTAAGCTAGCTACACTTGTCTCATTGTTTCTTAAGTATCTTCTACCTTATGTCCCACATATTTTCTTTTTTAGTTTCTCTTAAAAATTTGTAAAGAATAGAAGCACGTACACCTCCCACCTACCGCCAGTCAGTCATTAGAGTTGGTTATCTAGGTATGAATTTCACAAAGATGGATATGTAAGAAAGTTCTAACATAGTCAATAATGCCAAGATAAAAAGAAACAAAAAAAAAACAAAAAGTATAATAATAATTTTTTTGTTTAATATTTAGATGCACTAAGAAAAATATACTTTTAAACTTTTACGATATGTATATATTTGACACCTCTCACCATACCAGTAACGTTTCCAAATCTTCAAGGCTAGAAAAACTACAGCTAGCTTTAAGTCATGTGTAGAATAACTCAATTCATGTTTCTTCAAATGTTTCGAAGCATATGCTACAACCTTCCCATTCTGCATCAAGACACAACCAAGACCTGGATGTGAAACATCAATATATCACAAATTCTTCACCTGGAGACGAAAAGGTAAGAACTGGAGCTGAAACTAGTTGAATCTTCAATTATAGGAAACTTCTTTAGTAATCTTCATTCCAAACAAGTTTAGCATTCTTTCTAGTTAAATTGGTCAAAGGAACAATAATTTTAGAAAATCCCTTTATAAAAATGATAGTAATAACTAGCTAAACCGAGAAAACTTCGTATTTCTATCACATTAGTAAGCCTTTCATTTCACCACTACTTCATTCTTCTGGGGTCAACATAAATTCTTTCTGCTAATATAATATGTCCAAAAATTACAACTCTGTCAAGCCAAAATTCACATTTACTAAATTTAGCATACAACTGCTTATCACGTAGATTCTGCAAAATGATTCTGAGATGCCCTATGTGTTCATCATGATCTCGAGAATACTCTAATATATGATCAATAAATACAATCACAAATCTGTCTAAATACGGGTAAAACAATTTATTCATCATATCCATAATGCTGTTGGAGCATTGGTCAATCCAAACTGCATCACAAGAAATTCATAATGACCATACCTTATCCTAAAAGCAACTTTGAGCGCACTACTATCCCTGATTTTAAGTTGATGTATCTAGAACGCAAATCAATCTTTGGAAATACTATAGCAGCTCTAAGCAGATTGAACAGATCATCGACACGTAACAAAGGATATTTATTACGAATTGTCACTTTATTCAACTATCTGTAATCTATGCACAATCGTATGGTGCCATATTTCTTCTTTATAAGCAAAACTGGTACTCCCCCATGGAAATATACTAGGTATGATAAAGCCCTTATCTACCAACTCTTGCAACTGAACTTTTACTCTTTCAATTTTGTTGGAGCCATTCTATATGATGCCCGTAAAATAGGTGCAGTTTCTGGAATCAGATCTATAGTGAACTCGATATCTATATCTAATGGTAGACCTTGTAGTTCTTTTGAAAATACATTAAGAAAGTCTTTGACCACTAGGATGTTTTAGAGTTATATTTTTGCTAATATCCCTTTCAATCACATAAAACAATTATGCATGACAGCCCTTATTGAGTAATCTTCTAGCATTAATAGTAGATATAATGTTAGATGACAAAATTCTGTGTTGTCCATTGAATATAACTTCATGCTGTCCTGGTTATCTAAATACAACATCATTTCGATATCAATTAGCTAAAGCTCGGTTTGTAGCTAGAAAGTCCATACCCAAAATAACATCAAAATCATGTATGCCAAGAGGTATCAAATTTTCTTTTAGTTTGTGCTCATTTACTTTAATCCTACAATCTCGGTATTTACTGTCTACCAATAGTGATTCACCTACTGGCTTACCCACTACTAAAAAACTGCCTAAAGGTTTGGGCTTTTGGTTCACACATAAAGCAACTACAAATGAAATAAAAGACTATGTAGGTCTAAGATCAATCAAAATACAAGCATCTTTATAAAAAATTTACAATATACCCATAATAACATCTAGTGACTCCTTTGCTACCAACTGAGTTATAATAAAAACTTTGCCCTAGGTCTTCTGTCAACCTGCTTGACCTTTTGGTTTAGTATCGCTACCACTTGCAATATTGGACTAGACCATATTGTTTGTACCTACTTTGTTAGACGAAGCATATCATGAAATTTGATTCTATCTTGTATTAACACCACTTTGCTAGGGATATATTCTCCATGACATACCATTCTCTTGTAATAAAACTAGAGAATTTCTTCTGATATGTCCACCTTGACCTCAATGATAGCAGACACCGCTCTCTTTTAACTTTAAACATGCGCCAAGATGAGGTCTTTCACATAGTTGACAATAAGGAAATCCAACACTGTTGGAGCTAGCACCCTATCTCGAGACAAATGATTGCTCAAAAGAGCTTTGAGTATGAGGATGGCTAGTTAATGGCTGCTTTGCAGTGCTATGAAGAAATCTAAAAATCCGACCTTCCCTTGATTTGGGCCTGAATTGACTTGAACTAGACATACCATGTCGAAATCATCCACTGTCCCTTTATGGTGGTCTATAGCTAAAAGTAAAAGCCAATGTTTGAACACGGCTTGTCTTGAACTTTGTCTAGTCTCTACCAATTGGTCTATCAGAAATACTCTTCTCAACTCTCAAAGCTGATTAAACCAATTTGCCAAGTTCGTTCCAACTTGCAGTTGCCATTGTTGACTTGATCTCTTATCTTATCCCATTTTCAAACTGTCTACATTTATCAATTTCATTGCTAACCAAAACTTGATACATACTTTAAAAGTTCAATGAGTTTTATATGATATTCTGTAATAGTCATATGCCCTTGTACTAACTTCAAAAATTTCTCTTGCTTTGTATATTTATATGAACAAAGGTAATAAGCATCATAAAAAATGTGTCTAAAATGTGTCTAAGTGATAATAGAAGGATTTCGATATATACTATGTACTGACTAGCATCAATCATACGCACTCTCCTCTAACAAAAAAGTAGCAAGACGCAACTTTCAATCATTTGGGCAACCCATAAATCAAATACTCTCTCTATCTTAATCATCTATGCCTGAGCAACTGCAGGATTAGATGTACCTATGAAAACTTTAGCTCCTAATTTTATAACCCTCTCAATACTAAAATCTCCGTTTGTACTACATATAGCTGAAGCAACAACATTAGCAATTTTTTCAACAGCCATAGGATCAATTCCAACCACATGTCCTTATCCTTGATGTTTAGGCAGCTAGTGAACTGATTTATCTACTCTCTTGAACTCTCTAAGTTCATCTTGATTAGGAACAATGTAAGCCAAGGATAACATTTCTTGGAGCCTTTGAGTTTTGCCACCATGAGGCATGACTCACTTGTAGTTATGCGTGATATGGACACTAAAGCATGCTCTGATACCAAACTTCTAAAGCATGCTCTAATACCAAACTGACATGCCCCATTCCATATAACTAGAGTGGACCTGAAACGTACATGCGTTGATGATAGATGTCGACTAAAAGTCGGACCCACCATCAAGGCTACTACAATATACAACCTTCTATAAATTAATATAATTTCGACATTATTTTTTCCATAAATAGGACTAACCAACCTGTAATTAACTATGCACCAATCCCCACATAAAGCACAATAGAGATAAGTTGAAATATCAACTTTTACTATAAAATAACATGATATATACATATGGATGTAAAATATATAGTGAGCCCCATATATATCTACAACTGATACAAAATTACATTTGAAAATGAACAAGCGTCCTAAACACTGACTACATGCTCTATGAAATGAGTCATCCTAGCAAACTCCGCGTGTGGCTCTGACTCCAAAAGATGTGAAACTCAATTACTACCTAATAAGAAAAAAATAGTGGAAAAATATGTAATTTGATAGCTCAGTTAGTGGAGAAATTTGAAAATAATTATACCTTTTCATTTATACATTTTTATCGAAAATCGAGTTCCTTTAACAGTTCACAATATAACAGCATATAATAATAATAACCAAGATATGAGATATCCTTATAATGCTAAAAATATCATCTCATTATCTTGATATAATCATCAACTAAAATCCATACAATCATCTCATCACATCAAATGTACTCGAAAATCCACAAAAAAATGTACCCTCTAACTGAAATATGTAATGTAGTCATACGTGTGTAGACTGTCCCTCAACTAAGCATTCCCAATATGGGCCTCAAGCCCCTCAGTGAGCGGAACCTGGTCTTAAGAGATCTGTCATAATCAATTCTAGAACACGGGCAAGGTCTCTCAATGAACTATATATACACAATCAAGAGCCCTTCATTCCCAGTTATAAACCTTCAGTGTAATATAAAACACGACCAAACCCCCTCAATGAACTAGAATAAGTATATAATCATGGGTACTTTTCTTGTCGATCTCAATATCACACATGTCTCACATTCGAATTTACAATTGTACCTTATACAATCTTTCAAATTTCATACGTATCATAGTAAAAGAAACTTTCCATAATAATATAGTAATAGCATAATCAATTTATCAATACTTGAAAATATTTAAGTTTTTCCACTCACAGAACTATGTACGCAAAATCAACTCGGTTGGCTAGCCGTTTTAATATTCGTATCGCCACCTGAAATATGATGTAATTTTTAGATTAACAATTAACCATTAATTTCAATAATTAAATAGACGATCCTAAATCCTAATTTTTTAAAACTTAAGTAGTTTTCCCAATTCCTTTAATCACTTAATCTATTTTTTCTTCCCATTAACTTAGTTTCATAGCTTATCATACTTAATTCTAGAGGTCCATTTCAATAAAATTGAATTTAAACTAATAATCTAATAACTCTAAAATTATACATAACTATTAAATAAGTAACCTTTTTACTTACCTTTGAAATTGAAGGATTCAAGCTTAATAATAGAAAGTAATTACTTTCTAACAACGTTGGCGAACTTTCCTTTTTTTCTTTTCTTCTTCTTCCTCAAATTTTTTTCTTTGTTTCCTCTTTTCTCTTTGTTTTCTATCTGTAACTCATTTTCTCTCTATGTGTGTAATGAAATGGATTTGGAAGTGTGTAAATGAATTGATATGGATTGAACTTAGTAAATATTATCCTATGCTCCGCTTACCATTTTTTTTCTTTTCATTTTTTAGTGCCTAGCATGGCATTTTTTAACTTTCGTTTTATGTTTGACATTTTACAATTAATTAAGAATTTATCTTCAATATTGATTGCATTAATGTAAGGGTATATTATGAAAAATGATATTAAAATATATTTTTCAACTATATAAATTAAATTTTCTTAATCTGAAAAAGGAAATAGGACTATGTTTATTGGACGGAGTGAGTACTTTAGTACTTTCACCAGTCATTCCACATCAGTAGAAATTATTATCAAAGCATACGTAAATAAGACTTCACAACCAATAAATGAAGAACATGTGGACTGGTGAATAACTAACAGATTCTAGATTCTATTAGAGGTTCACTAATTAATGGCTTTCATGTGTCATTATCAGAATGAAATATCCCATGATGTCATCTATAAATTGAGATAGTTAAAAACAAAATGAGGCATACAAGATCTGAATATTCTCTTTTCAAATAACCATTTCCCTATCTTGCTCATGCTTGAACAAAAAATTAGTAAGTTTAGGAGGGGAAATCCTTGCTAGATGAGTTCGAGGTCAACAAATAAGCACAAAACTACTGAAAATAATTGTCCAAAAATAGAAGCATTGAAATATGAAACTGAAATCCTTAGCGATTATCATGAAGATAGTGATCTTGATCCAAAGAGGTAATAGAAAAAGTTCAAAGAAGAAATCAACGTTGTCATTAACCAATCTTGCATTGGAAAGAAGATAGTCAAATCACAAAAATATAAAAAATATAAAAAGGTAAGCAAAAGATGGTAGTATATTTGTAACGCTCCAAATTTTCATAAACACTAGGGTATTATGAAAAATTTATTTTTCCTTTTTGTAAATTGTGGAACGACACAAATAAAGTAAAATAAATTCTTTATTTTCAACCACACATAATTAAAACACGAGATCTGAGTTTCTAAGATTTAAGCATAATCAGATGACTAATAAAACAAGTGGGTCTTTTGAGCAATTTAAGCTAACAATTAAAATTAAAAACATAACAGCGGACTACTGTTTATTTCCTTTTTCCTTTATTCGATTTACTTGATAGTCCGCATCACCAATTCACCACAGTCCAATCGACCCGAACTAACTTGTAAAAATTTGTAAGAGTATTCGAAAATACCCAGTAAAATACGCATTGTTTCCATATTCAAATATATAATAATAAAAATTATACATTTCATACCACTCTAATCTTATGGAGTATATCGATAACCAAGCGACACACCCATCTTAGGTCCTCTTATAATCCCGTAGGATTTCATATCTTGTTAAAAAAAAAAAGGATGCTTACTGGTAATCCATGCATATTTAATTGAATATAAAAATATAAAAAAATGAAAGCACTTGCACATAAAGTATCTTAATACGCTATTGAAAGATAAAATCAGAATTCACGTTCAAAACTCTTTCCTTTTTCTGGTTTGGTGAAATTAAGACTATTGACTGTGTGCAAATTTCTGATTTCAACAACTCTCTCTCTCTCTCTCTCTCTCTCTCTCTCTCTCTCTCTCTCTCGTATGAGTGTGATGAATTATTATTTTTGTATGCAAAACTCTTACATCATGCCTATATAAATAGGTGGAGACTATGGAAATGGATAAAAATAAAATATTTATTTGATAGAGCCAATTCATGTGCCATGCAACCAAAAGTCTACCCAAATTGTACTATAATATTATCTTATTCAATCAAAAAAAAAAAAAAGAAGCTATCTTTATCCAAAAGTGTATGTGCAGCCATCCTATAAATTCCAAGGTCAAAAGAAATAAAATCACATTATTTACGGGCAGATGGATTTCAAAATAGAAAATAAAAAGTGGATACAATTCAACCTTTATCAAAATAAAGATAAACGTGATTATAAAATATTATAAATCTTTTACTAATTATCTTAATTCCATTGATTAACCGTAAATAGTGTTTTGATGCTACTAAAATGGAAAAGCCACGCTCCACAAATAATTTGGATAAGTACTAGTTTAAAATAATGAACTTAGGATTAATATTAAACTATATCATAATCCAATTAAGATTATTGTTAAACTCATAAAACACGTGGCTGCATAAATTAACAAACTTACATTCTTAAACTATAATATCTTATGCCTAACTTATCTTAATTAATTTTTTCTCGAGCCTAAAATACATAATTAAATAAGAGCTATCCAATGAGTATAATATTGATATACTTATCATCACTCTATCAAAATTCAATTATTTGACCCAAAAATATAATAGTTTAAAATATATTTCATCTTAGTCCCTCATTTTCAAATATGATATCTATAAATAAATTTTTATTCTAAAAAAAATTTCGGGATGTTACAATATTAGCTTAAGAAAATTATTGGATTCAAGGTAATTTAAAACCTAAATCCCTTCCAATTTAGTATGTCGTTAATAAGGATAAAATCATCTATCGTCATTGTGATGCTTTGATGATATCAGCAATAACGGTGAGCAATGGCTCTAGTCACATGCTTGTGGATAGAAAAAGTTTGATAAATGTTCTGTTTTGGAATGAATTAGATCAAATACAATCTTATCATCCTTGGACCACCACGCCTGGTCCTCAAGATTTCACTAGAAATGGTCAGGTCCGATATACTCTAGCAGTGAAGCTAAGCGAGGAACCTCGAGTATTCCAAGGGTATATGAAAAAAATGAATGTAGTAATTTACATTTTCCAATTATGTGTAAAATTCCTACTTGTGCAGGAGAAGCTCGTATAAAATGTGACAAGGGGGTTATGCGAGGGTGCTACCTTAGTGGGCTAAGAGCGGCAGCCCTGTGATACGATAGCGATGGTTAAAGAAAATAATCCTATGGAAGAGAAATTTGAAGTATGATTCAGTCGACCCTCGAATCACTAAATACATATCCAAAGCTATAGCGGTCAAAGATCAAGAAGCTTTTCATTGCACGAAGAGGACGCAACCGAGGTTTCAAAAGTTAGAAAAGATATGGCTAAACCTATGAAAGTGCACTAAAAGACTTACTGAAAAGCAAATTTTAATTATTTCACCTAAAAGCATGCGGATATTGTAGAAATTGACTCGAAAGTGGCGTATATCGAACCCAAAGTAAGGCCTAAAATGTAAAGGAGAAGACCAATGATCTCCCAAAAATATGAATCTTCTAAAAGCAAAGTATATATGTTATTGAATGATTTTACTCATGAAACTAAATATCCAGTGTAGTTCTGTAATTCATTTTTGGTTTCAGAAAGTAATTGAAAGTGGAAAACCTATCAAGACTTCACAGAAGTAAACAAGGCATGTCTTAAGGATTTTTTTATCCCCAAAATTGATCAATTACTGGATACAATACGTGACACGAACTTAGAATTTCATGGATGCGCATGCGTGCTCTAAATATAATCAGATTCCCATGTACATGCACGATGCAGAGCATACTACCCTTGTTACTGATCAAGGTCTATAATTCTATAAGGTGATAGCCTTTAATTTATTGAACACTGGGACAACATATCAAAGACTAGTCAATAAAATGTTCATAGATCATATAGGCAAAATAATTGAAGTATATATCGATGATATGCTCATCAAAATCCTTCAGGTCGACAATCATTTGAAACATTTCATATTCTCTAATATCTTATAAAACTCAATCCACATAAATGTGCATTCGAATTCATGTATGGAAAAATTTTAGTTTTCATGGTAAACCAACGGGGCATTGTTGTGAACCTTGATAAAGTATGAACTCTCATAGAGATGTAATCTCTAGAAACACCAAAGAGATTCAGGGTCTCATTGTAAGGGTCGAAACCTTGAACTACATCCCACAAGCCATACTTAAATGCTCTCATTTCATTCAATTATTAAAAGGATGAAAAATGTTTTTTAAGGGACCAAAACATGCTTTGCAAGCTTTGATATAGCATTTGGGCAAAGCCCTACTTTTAGCCAAACTGTTGAACGAGAAGAAACTATTGCTTTGGTTGTATCTAAAGTAACTGTGAGTTCTGCACTTGTAAGAAAGGAGAGGCATAATTATTTATCAATGTACTAGTAAGAAAAGCTCTCAAAACTACTGATACTAGATATCTAGATATGGAAAAAATTGGCCGTTGCCATGGGCAGACTCAAGGGGGGGTCAGGTGACCCTCCAACTTCTTTTTCTTTTTCTGTGGATAAATCCTGTTTGGTTTCGATTGAAATCCAAATTGAAAAGATGGGCTACCCTATTTATTTCAGTCCTCCATTCGTGCGCCCCACCCGGGGCTCACTCTCTCATTGCTCTTGTCTCACTCTTTGAGGTCGGAGATAGCTGCTACTTACCTATGACTACTCGGCGATCTCAGAGAATCCTATCAAAATAGGCTTTGAAACAGAACTTCTTTTGATTATTCGAACACACTTAGTGCTAGGCTTCCGCTGTCGGTCTGGCTCGGATGCTGAAATTGAACGTCACCCTGCGTGCCTTATCCTATTGCTACTGCGACTGGTAATTGGCATTGTTTTAAGATATATGCAGTCTACCCCAAGAAGCACAATATCTTCTCTTGTGATTCCAATCGCAATCCTAACTGCGAGAGCAGACCTTTTTGAGATTCATTCTTGCATTCCAAGTTGCTAATTCTATTTTCTAATAGAGTTGTTAGTTCTGCAGCTTTGGGAGAGAGTTCTCATGATCCGGCACTCATGCTCGGAAGTTGTCATTGTACACTCCCGTGGGCATATGTACAACTGACGAGAGTGAGGGACGGTCTCCCTACTTCCTACTGGACGTGGAAATTCTTGCTCTCATTGTTGCCAAAGGAAGTTAACAATTAATTTTAATAATATATTTCATGGAATCTTAACTTTTTAAGTTTTACCAAAATATACTAAAAATTTGATTTTAACCTCCACTAAACATGAGCAAAATCATAATAAATTTGCATTTTTTTTCCTCTCCTCTTACTGTATCTTACATTCTCCCTCGCACCTTTTATTAAAATTTGAACTCTTCTAATTTTTTTTTTTTTAAATTTGTCTATAATTTTTCTACAAATTCTACTACAATTTTCACTTTTCAATCAAATTTCCAAATAATTAGAACATAAATTTTCATTTTTCTATCCTATTTGTGTACATAGAATGTGTCTGAATTGATTATATCCAATTCAACTTATATTTAATGAATTGTATTTATATGATTGAATATTGATTATATGTTTTTCGTTGCGATCACTCGAATTGATTATTTGTATTAAATATACTATAATTTTTTTAAACATAAACATGCATATTATGTTGTGATGAGCAAAATATTAATAAAATAATAGATCGAAATCAAATGGATGAAAATGATGAGTAAAATATTAAAAAAGAAATGTTTTTTAAATGTAAATCTGCATTTTATCGGTTCGAGTATAAATCATTCAAAAATAAAAAAACAAAGTATTTGATTTGTACAGAGTTTGATTGTGCTCCTCTAGCTAAAAATTTCTACATCCGTCCCTGGCCATCGCTCTAGTAGTGTCATTTTGGAAAGTTCATCCTCATTTCCAAAGTCGTAGCATTGATGTGTTGTCTAAGTTTTCACTCGAATAAGTATTACCAAAGCCCGATACATCAGAAGGTTCATGAAATGGACAGTAGAATTAAGGCATTTTGAAATGAATTATTGGAGGCTATTGCAATGAAGGCACAAGTAATGACAGATTTCACTGTCGATCTTTCAGATGATCCATTCCTAAAAAGGAACCTGAACTGGGAGAAACCTGGAAATTTTTAATAGATAATGAGAAAAAGTGATGCTCGAGCTGGGATAATCTTAATAATCCAAGAAGAGCACAAGTTAAATTGTACACACAAGTTCGTATTCAAAGTAACAAACACTCAGCCGAATATAAGGCCCTATTGGTAGGACTTCAATTGGCTAAAGAAATGCACAATGAGAGAGTGAAAATAAAATGTGTTTCACAATTAGTTGTTAATCAAGTCAATAGGCAGTTCAGTGCCAAAGACAAAATAATGGATACATATTTAATCGAGGTTATGAGCCTATTACAATACATCGACAAGTTCACATTCCGAGATAAGAAAATGGGTATGTTGATGCTTTGTCTAAATTGGCAAGTACAGTAGATGCGGGGCTATTTAAAACCATATCACTAGAATTGTTATCAAACACATCAGTCAGTCAATAAAATGAAGGATAACTATGGGTTCAAGAGGGAACCCCTTGGATACAATAAATAACATCCTATCTGAAGAATGCAATCCTCCCAAATAAAAGAGAAGCAAGAAAGATGTGTGTAAAAGTAGCCTGATACATACACCAAGATGTAATCCTGCTCATGCAACGTCACACTATGAGAAAAGATAGCATAGAAATTTACAAGGAAATAAGAAAAATGTTAGGGATCTACAGTTATACTTCGTCAACCATCATAAGCGTTGATTACCATCAATAGCTTTTGGCCTTTCGTGAAGCTGATTTTGGGGATCATCTCTGTAGTGGCAAAGGTTTATGATCGTGATTCTTGTCAATAGATTATTCACAAAGTGGCTCAAAGTAGAACCTTTTACCAGTAGAATTGATGTTAATACTTGTAAATTCATTTGGAAAAACATCATTTGTCGATTTTAAATCCCGGATTTGATTATCTAAGATAGTGATGCACAATTTGAAGGGAATAATTTGAAAGCCTTACATTAAGAACTATGAATCCATAGATATTTTTCGATCCATATTACTCTCAGGCTAACGAACAAGAAGAACCAATGAACTAAACCTTAAAAAGAATTTTGATCAGAAAGCTTGATTGTGCAATGGGGCAATGGGCTGGTGAATTGCCATAAATTTTATGATCATATCTTACCACTAAAAGGACTAGTGTAGGAAAGACTTCCTTTCTATTAGCTTATGGAGTAGAAGCCATGATACCTAAAAATAGGCCTAAGTTCGACGAGGACGTTAAACTTTGATGAATAACAAATTGAGAAGCCATGAATACGTACCTGGACATTCTAGAGGAAAGATGATATGCTTCTCAAATGAAGCTTGCAATATATCATAGAAAGATGAAAATGCATTTCAATTTAAAGGTTCGTAGAATAACCTTTAAAGTAGGTGACATTTTTAAGAAAATCTTTATTGCACACAAAGAAATATGGTTAGGTTCTTTAGTTTTGAATTGAGAAGGGCCATATACTGTAGTCGAAGTGATAAAATTGAGAACATATGAACTCGTGGATGAAAATGAAGAACCTCTGAAACACCCTTGAATAGAGAACATCCAAGAAAATATTATCAATAAAGAACCTCATGTTTAAATGAAACTCAATTCGCTTATTGTTTAGCCATAAACCTGTCCATTAGTGGACTAAGTTGGTTGTAGATATCGCGAAGTTTTAAAAATATATTTAAGTAAGTTATGCGAGCTTTTCAACATGTGCAAGATAATCAATATTGTATATTCAAGCAAACTAACAATTGTAACCAAATAGATAAAAAAAATAAAAAAAAAATAAAAAAAAAAATCCAAAAGTTCTTTTTATTGAAAGAAATTACAAAGTAAAAAATGACTTCGTCAAATCATTCAAAAATATTCCATTCTAATGGAACTAAAACAATGTGGTAACCTAGCAATTCTCTTTGGAAGGCATAACAAAATCCATAATTCACAGAACAATAAGAGAATGATATCCTATTTCTTTGATGACGTTTGAGATCTAATATCCACAAGTAGCCGAAGGAGAACAGTTGGCAGACAGTGCTTTGGTTCGTTAGTTAGTGGCAGAGCAAAAATGTTTTGGTGGAATCAAGTTTGACAAAATGGAACATGGCTGTCTTATAGCCCATGATACAGTAGCCAGGCGGTACAAACATCTCTTCACCCTTAATAATTCTTCCCAGATGCACATATGTGAATATGCAAAAACATGGCAGATGATTGCTACAAATTGGTTAGCCTTTTTGCATGTTTCTCAATCTTGGATTTGCTGATTCTGCTGTAAATAGAGAATCATCTTGAATGATGCTGCTGTTCCTCAATCGTGTAGATATCACAAAGTCTTGAAAATATATTTAAGTAAGTTGTTGCTGATCATACGTTACGGTCCACGTGGAAGCCCCATATTCATACACGTGGCATTTGAGGGGGGGGGGGGTGAGGTCAAAAGAACTACAAAAAGGTCAACGATCGAGGTTGTTGCATTGAACGATGAGGTCGTCTCACTAAAGTTATCCGAAATGGTCGTGGCACTTATGCATCTGAGGTAGACCTATTTCTTTGAACTCCACAGCTCACGAAGTCCTTGACGACTAGAAGAGGGTTTGATAAGAACATCTTTGGAGTTGATTGATATGATGTTTTCATTAAATAAGTGTAAGGGATGTTAGATCAGGGATGTAGAGTGGCTGACCCCTTGTCAAATATCTGTCAATGTAATTAATGTGAGGTAGGATTGATATGACGCCAAGGCTTAGCAGATCAGGCCACATGGATCAGATCCAACGGTGACCACCTTGGCCTAATCACTATAAATAGCCAATTCTTATATCATTTGAGGGAGGCGAATCTTTGAACAAGAAAGAGAACATAATACGCTTATCCATATATAGTTGTTCACCATTTCTACATTCTTCTAAAAATACACACATTTAAAGCCAATATATTGCTAAACACGTCCAAATGTAAATTGTCTCCAAAAGCTTTTCACCATGAGATTTTCGTGGTTAGCTGTTTCAAGCTTTCCTTTACCTTTGAAAATGGATAATAGGTGTCGTTTGAAAGTTTTTGCCTGTAAGCCTTTGAACAAAAGGAAGTATCCTTGAAAAAAGGATCGCTGAAAAAGGGAAGAAGATTGTTTTAGGATGCGATCCCTGTTCTTTGATAAAAAAAGAAAGGATTGTCTACAACAAGAAAACACTCAAAAGATAGCATGAGTAATAGTGTAGAAAGACTTGTACCCGGAGGACTAGGGAATACACTGAAAAAGGAAAACCCCCGCACACAACCCTAACATCTCGCCACAGGTTTCAGCTGCCAAATAGACAAAATGACTTGCAAGGTAGGACTCGGGGAGGCTCCGGATTAACTGCTAGGCTAACAAGAGAGGTGGTCACCATGGCTGAGAATATGAGGAACATTACTCAATAAAATCTTGCCATGTAAGAATTATTTAGAAACTAGCAAGGCTATGGAGATATCAAATTTTCCCATATGCCCCTCTGGGCCATGCCTTACTTCAAGCAACTACTATTATGACGAAGATGAGGTTCAGTGCCAAAGAGCTGAATATCAATAGTATCCAAGGGAAGAAAACCTTAGGAAAGAAAGATGGGAGTAGACATTTCAACAAATTACGCTTCGGATCAGTATACCGAAGTCCCTTTCAGTTTTCCACCAGAATACAACCTAGAAAATCCACCAAAAAAGTTAGTTAGTGTTTTTGACAAGCTAAGCCCAGGACATCCTAGCAATAGGCATGATCAACATCCTACACCTAGAAATAGAATAGGCATGATCAGCGTCCTACACCTAGAAATAGACAATGTGAAAAGCCTTAGTTGGGAGTGCATAATGAACTTGTTGGAGCCAACACTAATCTCCCATATAGAAATGGGTGAGAGAGAAGAGTAGAGCAATCCCAACAACTTATAGAAGCCCTTGATAGAAAGGGAGGTAATTTTGACAAACCATAGAGGTCATGTGACCTCAACAATGACGACGATAATTTGCCATTTTCACGAGAAATTAGGAATGCTCCAGTACAAAACCACTTAATGCTACCCAAGATACCAAGTATGATGGGATATGAGACCTTGTAAAGTACCTCAACAGCTTTAAAACTTACATGGGACTAAAGGATGCTATGCCAGTGATGAAATGCAAAGCCTTCTACTTATCCCTTAGTGGAGCAGCTAAGGTATGGTATACTAGACTGGAGGCCAAAATTATACGGAGTTGGCCTAATTTCAAGAAAGCTTTTCTTAAGCGCTTTGCAATGTGCAAAGAAGATGAAGGACAGATTCAATGATTGCAAAATATGAGGCAGCAACTAGAGGAGTCGCTGAAAAGCTTTTTGACCCACTTCACGAATGAAATAACCTACTGTGTGCAGGTTACAAATAGAGAGGCATTAATTTCCCTAAGAGGAGGATTGTACATGAATTCATTTTTTTGGAGAGACGTGCAAAACAAAGACCCTATCGTTACAACGCCATGATGGAAATGATTAGACGAGAGATCATCAATGATGAATTAAGAGATCATCGAAACAGGCAAATCGAGGTCTCCCACCTCTTCAAATGCAAAGAGGAAGAGGCCCAACATTGCATTTGATTGACCAACAAGTAGAACCTCTACCTCTTTTAATCTAGGACAATCGTTAGTAGGGACAACACTTAACGCAGTCCCAACTTTGGCTTACGAAGAGGTGAATCCCATCGCTGAGGTTAGCAGGACAGATCACCTCAGTGATCGATTTGAGCACGAGGCTACGACCTAGAAATAGGGATGAAGAACTTCCATATTGCACATACCATCATTCTTATAGTCACAGCATGGCTGGATACTGGGACATAGCCAAACATCCGAGTAAACAAAGAGGGAATGAACGTCCCCAAAAGGTCGAGGCCGCTCGATAAGGTCTTTCGCAAAGAAATGATAAAAATTGCCAACTCAATAGATACAATTCGTACAAGCGTGGTGAAGACCACACAAGACCTGAAGAAGGCCAGAGACATCGAATGAGTCATTCACCAAATGCCGAGTATGAACCCATTCGAGAAATTGATACAATATTTGGAGGACCATAAGTAGGTGGTGAGACAAGGAATGTCCAAAAAAAACTACACCAGGAAAGCTAAGGACCCCCCAATGGCTAGCTTCATAGTTAACAGTGGTTAATCATCCACACGCATGGAAGTTTAGCCGATTGTATTTACGTAAAATAACACAACAGGGTACATTATCCTCATTGTGATGCCTGGTCGTAAGGTTAGTGGTGGCTAGAATGGCCTCAAAAGAATGTTATAGAAAACGAAAGTTTAGTCAACATAATTTATGGGTCCACCTTTGACAAGATGGAAGTTGATCACGAACTGACCTTGGTAACTTCTTCCTGTATGGTTTTAGACGTAACAACATCCTTTATCGAGAGAAAATCACTTTGGCAACAGAAATAGGAGTTGATGGCCCACAATTTCATGGAAATTCTTGGTAGTAGATCAGTATTTTGCCTACCATGGGGTATTGGGAAGACCGCTTTGAAGGAATTGTGGGTAGTAACCTTAATTTACCATCTTTGTATGAAGTTCCCTACAAAGCAAGGTATAGATACGGTTAAAAATGACCAACAAAGTGCTAGAGAGTGTTACTCGAGCTCCATACAAAGAGTTGAACCGATGAGTGTAAACGTTATATTAATGGAATTTGACGAGGTCGATAACCTTGCAGAAAGGAAGGACGTCTACATAATCGATGCCTCTGAAGAAGAGGCTACCATGGAAATTCAATTAGGCCCTAAAGAAAGGAGATTAACTGATGAAGCTTCTCATATTAATGATCTAGATCCTCGTATAATTAATGACAAGCCCCAAACAATCTCGATGGAGGAACTTGAGAGTTTTGAAGTGGGTTAAATCCTTGCAGGTCGGTAAAAACCTATCATCAACTTTGAAAGAAAAGCTAAAAAATTTCCTGTGGAACAACCTGGATATTTTTGCCTAGAAGTACAAAGATATGGTTAGCCGTCATCACTTGAAAATCAATCCCAAGGTAAACTCTCATAGGCAAAAAAGGAGAGGCTTGAATCTTGAGGAATGAAGCCCTAAAAGACGAGGTGCAAAAGTTGATTACTAATCGCTTCATTCGGGAGTCGGTGTATCCGAGGTGGGTGTCAAACCCTATACTAGTAACGAAACATAATGAAAATGGAGAGTGTGAGTGGATTTTACTAATCTGAATCGAGTTGTCCCAAAGACAACTATTCACTCTCACGAATAGATTAATTAGTTGATTCTACAGCAGGTCATGAACTATCAAGTTTCATGGATGCGTATTCTAGCTATAATCAAATTTTCGTGTTCCCAACAGACGAGGAGCATACTTCTTTCATCATTGACCGAGGCTTGTACTGTTATAAGGCGATGCCTTTTCGATTGAAAATGCTAGAGCCACCTATCAAAGACCGGTCAATAACATGTTTGCTAACCTAATTGGCAAAACGATGGAGGTATATGTGGATGATATGCTTGCAAAAAGCTTGAAAGCAGACGATCACATCCAACACTTGGGGGAGGTCTTTAAGATACTTCATAGATATAGAATGAGACTAAACCTCTTCAAGTGTGCCTTTAGAGTAGCCTCAAGAAAATTCTTGGGATACATGGTGAATCAAAGAGGCATGGAGGCTAACTCGGATAAGATTAGAGCCCTGGTAGAAATCAGATCACCTCAAAAACCCAATGAAGTTCAAACCCTCACAGGACGAGCGATATCATTGAGTTGCTTCATTTCAAAGGTGATAGATAAGTGTGTCCCATTTTTTAAAGTCCTGAAAGGAGGAAATCATTTTCAATGGACACAAGAATGTGAATAGGCCATGTAGGCACTAAAGAAGCACCTTGGTCAGGCCCCCTCTTGTCGAAACCCAAGAATGGGAAGCCCTTGTTGTTATACTGAGTGGTGACCACCAAAGCAGTTAGCTCAGTGTTGCTATGAGAAGAGGAGGGTCGTCAGCTGCCCGCTTATTACATATGCAAATCACTTTTGGCAGATAAAACACGCCATCCAGACATGGAAAACCCTGCTTTAGCACTCATCACCGCTTCTCGAAAGTTGAGGCCCTATTTTTAGGCATACGCTATTGAGGTCTTAACTAAATTTCCTCTCAAGTAAGTACTTCAGAAAACAGATGCTTTTGGGAGACTATTAAAATAGGCCATAGAATTGGGTAAGTTTGACATAATTTTCAAAGCTAGAACAGCAGTTAAGGATTAGGCACTAACAGATTTTGTGGCTAAATTCACTCCCCTTCCAGAAATGGAGCTTGCCGACCTCCCAACATGGAATTTGTTTATAGATGGTTCCTCGTAGGAAACCAGATCTGGGGCAGGCATTATGTTGGATAGCTTAGAAGGGCACAAGCTCAATTGTGCCATAAGGTTTGGATTTAAAACAATAAATAACATGGCTGAATATGAAGCCTTCCTAGCTAGCCTTAGATTGGCTAGAGAGATGCAAGTTAAGAGGTTCCACACTAGTTGTAACTCTCAGTTGGTGGTCAGCCATGTTAATGGCAGTTTTGCCACTAAGGATAAGAGCATTGCAACATATCTTAGGCAAGTCATCAAATTCCTTCCCACATTTGAGAAGTTCGACCTTGTACAGATCCTACGAAGTAAAAACTCTTACGCTGAAGCCTTTTCAAAGTTGGTTACCAGTAAAGATTTCAATTTGCTTACCATTGTACCTATAGAGCACCTTCCAAGGCCCTCAATTTCCAAAGAACAAGAAGTGATATGGTAAAGGATACCCCCTCATGGATGGGCCCCATCATTGCATTTTTATAAGAATAGCTCTTACTCTCTGACAAAGAGTAGGCACTGAGGTTGAGAAAATGGACCACCTACTTCACCTTTCAAGATGGCATACTCTACAAACGAGGTTTCTCTATGCCCTTGCTTCGGTGCATAGGTGGGAAAAAGCTACTTATGTGCTGAGAGAATACATGAAGGTGCATGCGGCAACCATTCAGGAGGATAGGACCTAGCCCAAAAAGTTCTTAGGCATGGTACTATTGGCTGACCTTGAAAAAGGATGCCCACCGATTTGCAAAAAAAAAAAAAAAAATGTGATAAGTGCTAGCATTTTGCAATAGTTCAACCACAACCACCCCAAGAGCTCAATGTTGTATCTAGTCCTTGGCCGTTTGCCAAATGGGAGATTAATTTGATTGGACCTATGCCTAAAGAGAGGTAGTGGCTGTTTTGCTACCGTCGTGATTAACTACTTCACTAAGTGGGTCGAAGCTAAATCATTGTCCAAAATAACTGAAGCAAACACGATAAAATTCTTGTGGAAGAACATCATTTGGAGGCTTGACATTCCTCACTCGATTGTATCAGACAACTGACGTCAATTCAATAACAAGAAAGTTAGGGACCTATGCAATGAGTTGGGGATATAGAAGTACTTTTCCTTCCCACATCACCCCAAGCAAATGGACATGTCGAGGCTATTCATAATACCATTAAATACATGTTGAAAAGAAAGCTCGAGGCTTTAAAAGGAGCTTTGGTTGACGAGCTACCCCAGATCTTATGGGTTATCCGGACTACAAGTAGAACTGCCACTGGCCAAACCCCATTTTCCAGGAACTATGGTGCTGAGGCAATGAGCCCAGTCGAGGAAGGTTTGCCATCACCTCATAGGTTACACTTCAACGAGATATCCAATGACGAACTGAGGATGTGCGAACTGGATTTCCTTAAAGAAATGAGAAATGAGTCGTAGTCTAAATTGGCTATGTATCATAAGAAAATGATGAGGTACTATAACTCAAAGGTCAAGAAAAATGAATTTTATGTAAATGATCTCGTACTCTGGAGAGTGTTTTTGTCTATTAAAAAATAGAGATTAGAACTCTTGGGCCAAATTGGGAAGGTTCGTACTGTGTAAAAGAAAAGGTCAGACCTGGGACTTACATAATAGGAGGATTGGATGGAAAGGCATAGCCTCATCTATGGAATGTAGAACATCTACAAAAGTACTACCAATAAAACTTTTTATAAGAGTACAAAGTTATTAAATCAGAAGACACTCAACCTCGCACAAAACGAGACAAACTAAATGGCAGAATTACAAACACTTGTGTAAAAAAGTGAGTATAAATGAAGCATAAATCAAATGAAAGCACGAGGAAATTAAACAACGCCAACAAAAAATGAATAAATATGAATTTCCATTAATACTCGAAAATATATTACAACTTGGGCTTCAAAGGCCAAAATTACAAACAAAAAGAATGAAACCCTATCTAAGCAAGTAGGGTAGGAAAAGTACAAATGGTACTATGGCATTGAGGACCACCTCTTGGACATCAGCTTTTGGTTCATTGGTTTCATCTTCGATTTCAATAACCTGGCTCCCCTCTGTCGAAGTCGGGAACCACCACTCTCCTCCATAAACTCTGCCCTCAGCTCAAAGATGTTGGCAACTTGAAGATTCGCTTCGATCCACTCCATCACCTTTGTGCAAGCATACCTCCACTAGTGAGCACCAAAGCTTTAGTATGCCTCTATTATATGGAAGTTTACAATGTATCTTTTCTCTACCTCTCTGCTAACAGATTCAACCTCCTTCCTTGTCGCTTCCACCTTTTTCACCAAGTCAGAGATCCAGGAGTTCAGACCTTTTTACCTACTCTTTTAGTACAAAGTTTTCTTTATTGGCCAACTCAACGTCCTCTTCAGCAATCCTTTGGTGGTGATCAGACGTCTCCACCCACTTTGTTAGGGAGGCCACCTCACTTTGTGACTGGTAGGCCTCCTTTTTTAAACTTTCAATTTCTCCAATGCAGAAACGAGCTTCATTGACTCTTCAGCTTGATTCTTCTTCAAAGCCTCCACTTTAGCTGAAGACTTTCTAACTGCTTCCTTGATCTCAGTAGCTCGGGTTATATGCCCCTTATTCTTATTCATGAGGTTTTTAATGAGAGCCTCAGCCTCAATAGCAGTGCTAAACGCCCTCGTTGTTTGGTTCGTCATTGTGGTGAAAACGTCAATATACTCGCTGGATTCCACGAAAGATTGCCAATATTCTGTCCAGTACTTGTAAAAAGTTACTAAAATGATTTTCCCTTTTGAAAGCAATATTGTCAGAACCTTTGGGACGAACTTATCACTCATGTAGGAAACGGAGAGCTTCAGGTAAGGGGTGGCTTTAGTAGATGAAGACACACCGAAGGTCTCCCTCTTTTGGGCCCCCTATTGTAGTAGCAATTGAAGCTACCATCAACTTCTTCCCAGCAGGGACTTTAGAGCGAGGCGACAGTGGGTTGCAGATGACCCATCGACTCCGGTAGCAAAAAAATGTTGTCTTTTTCTTGGGAACCTCCTCTATTTTCCCATTTCCTTTGTCCAAGCGAGGTCTCCCAGAGGCCTCTTAGGCAGCAGCCTCCCTGTTGACTTTCTCTACTTGGTCTTCACCTATTTTCCTGCAACATATGAGGGCTTCAACCCCTTCTTTCTAGCCATGGAGGTGGCTGCCAAAATAATGGCCATATCAGGAGTGGGGTGCCTACTCTTTTCAAAACTCTCTATAAAGCAAGTCAGCAAGCACATCAGAATGCAGAACATATAAACTAAACAAGCTTGTAAATTGCCAAAGATACTGCAGGGATATCTCTCTTGGCCATTAGGTTGAATTCTTCAAAAAATCACCTTGAAATTATGAGCCTTTCAAACTTTATTGACGAGGTTGGGCGCAAGTAAATATCCTTGATAAGCTCGAGTTCTGATGAACTGAGCTCGAACCTCTCAGCCACCTCTACAAAAGTAAACACAATGTCAGATGATTATTTCAAAATTGTTATCCTACAAAAGGTTTGGAATAGGAAGTTTGAACTCTCACATGGAGAAGGTGTCACCCTCATACACCTACCACTTTTCGTTTGCCCAAAACCACGTATTCTTACACCTTTTGATGGAGGACGGAAGGCCTATGACGAAGGGGGCATGTGACCCCATGGACATAAAGAATATCACCTCTTGGAATCTTCATTGCCGAATGACCTAGGTTAGAGGAGAGTCTGGAATATGTGAAGAGGTGTGTCCTCGCGTAATGAAGTCTCTTTCCAAATGAAGTACAACCCCATTGGTTGAGCCTATGCATTAGGGACGAACTGGGTCGAAACCAATTTGTATAACCTAAAAATGGCTCTAAAGAATGTGTAAAGGGAAAGCCGAAATCCTTCCTTTAAAAGGAGTTCACTGATGGTTACACACCCTGACCTAATGTAATATGCACAATCATCAGGAGAGGGGGCTAAGAGCTCTATATCATAAGGAATACAATATTTTCTCTGAGGCTTACTAAATGAGAAGACTCTACAATAGAGGAAATTTTTGAGGCCCCCAACCCTCCTCCCCGAACCATCCTCCACAATTGGAAGGCAGCTTTGACCAATATTAATGGACTTAACCAAGTGAGCAATACTCATGATTTCAACCCCTATCTCAGCATCCAACCTCCTCACATCTACCTCCTCAGATGAAGACGATCCTATGTGAGTTATAAAACTTACAAAAAATTGTAGATACTTACAAAAAATTGATCGAAAAGAGCAAAAAATTTCTCAAAATCCAAAAAGCTTGAATAAGGAAGAAGATGGTAAAAACACAAAACGTAGAGAACTCAAGAACACAAGAATAATACAAAGGTAAAAAATGATTTTTCCACAAGCCTTTCCTTTTTATAGGAAAAAACTTTTGATCATGGCCATTGAATTCAAAAATCCAATCTCCCAACCATTGATTTGGTAATTGAATCTTAGCCACTCACAACATCTGCCATTTCGTATTCTGAGGCTCAAATTGCATCGTGGCTCTTACATGCGCCACTTTGCCTGGGGGACAAAAGGCACGCCTGTAACTGCCATCATTAAGTATTTAATGCGGAGACGATTACATGTATAGGAAATTGAACCATTGTCATCTGTCGTTTTTAGAGATTGTAAATGACAACCAATCATTCCAGCATGGCGCGCAATATCCCTCACACTTCCCAAGGCTGACCCTATACAACCTCTCCAATCAATAACCACCTCTTTCCATTTTCGAAGCTCATCACCTCGACAAATCCGCGTTATTACAACATCAGAGTAAAAAGCAGCTTTCAGGTCGCCTCAATTTTAACATAAACTTTAATTTTCACATAAATGTTCGTAAATTAGACTTAGGGGACTACACTATTGCATAGATTTTTCAAAATTGACAAAATATAAATTCTATGTATCACAGGAATTATTATACATAGACTTGGGGACTATTGTTGCTGATCAGACATTACGGTCCACGTAGAAGCCCCATATTCATACACGTGGCATTGGGGGGGTCAAAAGAGCTACAAAAAGGTCAACGGTCGAGCTTTTTGCATTGAACGATGAGGTCATTTCACTAGAGTTATCTGAAGTGGTCCTGGCCCTTACGCATCCGAGGTGGATCTATTCCTTTCCGCCAAACTCCACAGCTTTCGAAGTCCTTGACAACTAGAAAAGGGTCTCATAAACACATCTTTAGAGTTGACTGATGTGACGTTTTCATTAAATAAGTGTTAGGAATGTTAGCCTGGAGATATAGAGTTGCTGACCCCTTGTCAAATGTCTGTCAATGTAATTAATGTTAGGTAGAATTGATATGACGCCAAGGTCTAGTGATCAGGCCACGAAGATCAAATCCAACGATGACCACCTTGGCTTATAACTACAAATAGCCAATTTTTATATCATTTGAGGGGACGAATCTTTGAATAAGAAAGAGAACTTAATACACTTATTCATATATAGTTGTTCACCATATCTACCTTCTTCTAAAAATACACGCATTTATAGTCAATATACGGCTAAACACGTCCATGTGTACATTGTCTTCAAACAACACATGTTGGCTAATTTCGAAGGTCAACATAAGTTATGTGAGCTTTTCAACATGTGCAAGATAATCTGTTGGCAATCTACTTAACATGTACAGTAGAAAATTAAAACAATTTTCGATTCCCACCACGGATTTCTTTGTGTTTAGATAGAAATTGTGATAAAAGTGATACATTTTCTAGATCTGCAAACCCCTTTGCCTTTTCTATTGCCAGCAACCTTGATCTACCTCCTACAGCTGTCCAATTGTCCAGCCTCCAACGGTGATCCACACAAAGAACAAGATTGTAGGATTAGTATTTTCTTCTTGTATTAGCAAGAATAATAAATTCTCTATTGATTTGTAAACCCTAATAACTTATTTATATGAGCCTAAATAGACTTGATCTGACTCGGTCCAATATTTAATTAACTCATTTAGTTAAATCTGGTATGTGAATTAATTAATCCAATTAATTAATTCGAGTCTATAAATAAGCAACCCAATTAATTAATTTATACAACGCTTGTTAAACTACTTAATTGATAAATCACAATCTTCCAATTCTCCTTTTGTGTGCGACCCATCAGGTTCCTTATCACGATGCCTAACGACGTGAAATATTATTTTTATCTTTTAATTTATCACCAATTCATACTCATTATCCCAGATTGATATCTAGCAATGTGTCAGGGCAATAATGTGACGGGAAATGTCACGTGATATGACAAAATCAAACTCGTTCGTTTACCGTGAAACTATAATCCCTTCGTCAATATGATCCGATCAATTACGAGATATGGAAATGTGTCAACCTGATTATCATTCATATCTTTCACTCCACTATTAAGTCAATATAAGTCGAAAACTCATTTTCGACTTATGAGTACACCTTGTTCAAGAATTTTGTTATCGACTTAATTGAATGAAACACAGATCATAATCTCTTGCTATCTAAGAGTGGCGTATCCTCTATTGGTCATTCACAACCTTCATACGATTCTTGACATATCCGAACGATGCTGTATTAGCGTCCCTTGCAGAGGAACATCCAACACAACCAAAGTATGACTGTCCTCATATAAGGTACCATGACGACCTCAAGTCAAAGGATCAATTCCACTACCGAACGCTAGAAATTAACCACTGACACTCAGATAGTTATCCATGCGGAATCTCTCGATGGGCCTCCAATGTTTTGTTCTATAACAAAATATCTACGTATTCATTAAGTGTCACCACACTTTAGCTTGTGAGATCAGCTACCTACTTCACAAGTAAGAAATGCCACATGTGATGCTTTATCCATAATAACGATATTCGTATCTCGTTATTACTTACGATCACGGACGATTTAAGATTCAATCATATGTAATTTGTATCTCACAATCATAACTCCTTTTGATTAATAAATTACAAAGATGTGAATCTACGGACTCTATTATTTAATTTAATTGTCTATTAATTAAATAATAGATCTACCATTAAATCACATTAATTATATATTAAAAGTATTTATGTCCAAAGTTGATTGGACCTAGAGCATAACATTTACAAACTCTCACTTGCACTAGATCCAATCACTTATGTATCCAATATCATAGAAGTCTACATGAAGATCACGTTTATGCTACGACAACTCTTTGTCAGTGGATCTGCAATATTGTCAAATGTGGGAATTCGTTCTCTTGTTTATGTCATTTCTATGTATTATCTCTCTGATGAGATTATATCGCCTTAATACATATTTGGATCATTGATAAGACCTTAGTTCCTTCGCTTTCGCGATGACTCTATTGTTATTACAATACAATAGCATGTGATTAACAATGTTAGGAACTATCCCAAGTTCATTGATGAACATCTTGATCCATATTGCAACTCTTTGCTGCTTCTGAAGCAATCATGTATTAGGTTTCTACTATTAAACCAACGGTTGTTTCATGTTTGGAACCTTTCCAACACACCGTTTAAGAGTAAACCAATTTCTCCATATAAAATCTTGGGATGAGTTAAGCGATCTTCTAGATCTATCTCTATAGATCAAGTCCCTTCCCCATATCGTTCATGAATAAATTCTTTAACAGCCATTATTTCAACAATTGAAATATAGGGATGTCGTTTCCTATAATATTAGAAATCCTACAATGCTCCCACCATCTTCTTGTAAACACACGATTCATCTTCATTTTTTATAAAATCAAACATTTTGATTTTTCCTTCAAATCAAAGATTTCTGCTCCAAGAGATTTGTTTTAACCCATAGTCACGGTATACAACTATTGCAATCAAAATCCGAATGGACCTGAGCATGGCTATAGGTGAAAGGTTTCATTAAAGTCAACATATTGTCTTTATTTATTACCTTTTGCTACTAGCCTTACTTTGTATATATGGATATTCCCATCCATGTCAACCTTTTATTGTAAACCATTTACAACCTATGGATTTTGTCTCATCAGGAGGATCGACCAAGGTCCAAACCTTGTTCACATACGTCGAGTTCATCTTGGGTTTCATGGCCTCTTGCTATCTCTTTTAAGTCAACACTTGACTTTATTTTTTGTGCAATTAGTAGGTTCATCATCTTGGATCAATAATTCCTTATTAGTAACCATGGATTCGCACCTTCTTCAAGGTCGAATGATCCTACTAGATTTAAATGGAGCTACCATGTCCTCAAGAGCCTCTACTTCCTGATCAAGAGTATGTCCCATATTATATATAGGATTAAACTTGAATTCATCTACTTAGTTAACTATATATGTGGACTCTTGAACTCTTTCAAGTTCTATTTTGCTCCCACTATCCTCTCCTAGAGTAAATATTTTCTCTAAGAAAATGATATATCGTAAGATAAAGACTTTCTTCACAATAATAGAATATATATTCAAATATCTGCTTTGAATATCCAACAAATATGTATTTATTGGATTTAGTGTCAAACTTATTCGATTCAAGGCGCTTCAAATATGTGTCATGTCCCCAAACTTTCATATAAAATAAATTGGGACTATTGCCTTTCTATAACTTGTATGGAGTTAAATTAACCAATTTAGATGTGACATGATTTAGTGTGTTGCACACTGCAATTAGTGCATGACCCCCAGAATGATTTTGGGAGATTTGCATGGCTTGTTATTAATCGCATTATATCTAATAGTTAATAGTTAATCCTTTTAGATACACCACTATGTTGCAGTGTATATGGAGGAGTCCACTGCAAGAGAATCTCATTCTCTCTTAGATAATCCAGATTTTAATCTTTAAGATATTTCCATCTTGATCTGATCTTAAAGTGAGGATATCTTTACCTTTTTGTCTCTCTATTTCTAGATTGAATCCTAAGAACTTCATGCTTGAATTTCATCAAGTATCCATAATAATTGATGACGTAAGAGAAACCTCATCTGACATTAATTGACATAGGTCCATATACATCGCTATGTATTATGCAAATATTTATGTAGACATTTCTCCCTTTCAAATAAAAGGAGATTCAGTCATTTGTGCCTAATAGGAATGATATGCACTTTTCAAATGATTCAAAATCAATTGACTTCACGTACACATCTCCATGCAATATTGCATTTCATCTATATGATAAAGTCTATCATGCCAGATTTAGGTAATAATTAGACTATCGCATTTATGCCTTATAATTTCTATACTCATTATAGAATCCTTAGTATTAAAGAATATAAACGTCGTTTTGTAATTTACCATAACCATTAGAATCTTTATCAAGATAAACAAGAACAACAATTGTCCTTAACATTAAAATAATTCATGTTCGAACATGAAATTCATTTTAATGTTCCAGCTATGATGGGTACAAAGAGGCATTTCTCTAATTCCAATACTAAACCAAAAGGCAATGGCAAAAAGTATATTCCTATAGGCAATGCAGCTACATTTGCTTATCTTCAACGTGTAGGTCAACTTCTCCCTTTTGTAGTAGTCTACTTCTATCTAGTTTCTCCATATTTGTATAAATATGAGATCCACACCTGCTATCAAATACCTAAGAAACTCATAAAGTAGATGTAAGCCTTGCATTATATTTCAATGACCTTTTCATTCTATAATGAAACTAAGGGTTATTAGATTCGGTATTGTCCTTCGCTTTGACGGTTTTAGCCATATTGGATGCTTTCTCAAAGCTCCTTAAGAGTTTTTTCTTAATACTCTTAGAGAAATCAATGGCTTGCCCACTATTAACTTTGATATTGGATTTAACAGTCTTAAGCATGTTAAGCAACTTAATAATTGTACATTCGAGCTTATTCATCTTAAATTCATAATTAGGTTTGAATAGCTTTCTCTGACAGAGATTATAGAACCAAGTCACTACTTAGTTCATGGTTTATAATTGAACTCGAGACATTTCTCAACGTCAATCATCTTCAGTTTCTAAGCATCGATTGAAGATTACTCTGTCATTTTGCACTGGTATAGTTGTTTGGAAGTCTCATATCTTTCCACACATGATAATTATCATATAACTCTTTGAAATAAAAAATTATGTGTTAACATCTATACTCTCATGTTGCTTCTGTAACTCAAGTGACATAATTGCAAGTATCATATACGTTGCAGTACTATTGTCATCACTGCGTTTATTATAGCAGCCACCTCTTTCTTAATCGAGTCATCAATAGATGTCTCTATAAAGGACTACTCAAGGACATAACCAATTTTCTCATGCCTGAGAACATTTCTTAGATTGCAGTGCCGATTAAAAAAAATTACTTTGGTTGTTGGCATCGAGTATGCCGTTCAAGACATATGGTTACTCAAGATTCAATATAAATGTAAATGACGAAAAGAAAAGAATAATATATAAAATGCATCAACTAATTTAACATGGACTTTTATTAAATTAATTATGCTCCCATTGTTTAACTAAAATTTATGACCCTCTTACATAAATTTATGGAGTCCATATTTGACTCCCAGTGGGCTGGGATCCCATTTGTTATATTAAGACCTTAAATGTACTCAACAAGTTTTAATAAAACATTTGGGTAGATACTATTATCAATTGTATTTCCATACTATTTTCAGATCATTAAGCCGACAACTCTTTGTCTTTACACATCTTATATGTTAGCTTAATATTCCTCTAAAATTTATCTCCTTGAGTGTACTCAACAAAAGATAAATTTTATTTAAATCAAACCCATCATTCAGAAATATCAAATATTTCATAGTGTCAAATATATCCCTAACAGACAAGCCTTGAGTGTACTCAACAAACTAAGACGATTTGGGACTTTGATTTTTCACTATAATGATGGAAGGCAAATATAAATGTGACTTGATATTTTATTGGGGGGTTTTGTATTCAAAAGTCTCATCGTAACATCATATATGTTGTGTAAATAAACATATATATAATATAATGTAATAGTATGGACGATTATGAACTTTACTATCTAGTCTACCCGAGCCATAAGGAAAAGTAGTTTGTCAATTCCAAGGGGATATCGCATTAATCAGTATCAATGCACCATCTTCATGATTTCCTCCTCTCCGTGTGTCTTCAATTAGTCTAGCTGCAACATGTATCCTACACTAGTTGGCACACAGGCCTAGATGAAATTGGTCTTGCAGGTCTAAAATACACAATAACAATAACGGACTTGCAGGTCCAAAATGAATAAGAGCTTGCAAGCCCATAAAATGACAAGAATAAAATTAACCATTCAACACATTCACATGGTCAAATTCACAATCGTCCACTAATAATACATACATCACATAAATGTATGCATATATAATATCTAATATTATATGCTAACACGTTTCAAGTTTCTAGCAATTAAGATCGTCTAAACTCTTTTAAACAAATAGATTGGAACAATTAAATAATTAATTAATCAAATCAATCAATAATTTAATTAGCAGCCATATTTAAGTAAAATCCAATTTTAATTACATATCGAATTAGAGTCAAAACTCTAATTCCATAATTATAGGACGGGACTATTTAATTAAAATCATATTTCAATTAAATATCAAGTTGGAGTCCAACTCTAACTTCATAACTTAAGACGGTTGAATTTAATTAAAATCAAATTATAATTAAATAACAAAATTAGAGTCTAACTCTAATTTCAAGATTTCAGGGCAAATATATTTAATCAAAATCATATTTTAATTAAATACCAAATTAGAATCAAACTCTAATTCGAAGAAGAAATTTAGGGCAAGACAATTTAATCAAAATCAAATTTAATTAAATGTCAAATTAGAATTCAATTCTAAATTCAATAAACGCTAAGGTAAATTATTTAATTGAAATCAAATTTTAATTAAATATTAAATTAGAGTCCAACTCTAATTCCAAGGAAAATTTTAGGGTAAGACAATTTAATTAAAATCAAATTTCAATTTAATGTCTAATTAGATTCCAATTCTAATTTCAAGAGTATATTCGGGTGAATAATAAATTAAAATCAAATTTTAATTAAGTATTGAATTAGAGTCAAACTCTAATTTAAATTGAATTAATATTTTAATCTAGGACAATATTCCTAAATAAAATAAAATTTAATTTGGGGTCAAAGTTTTACTATTTAAGTTAAAATCATATTTTAACAAAAATATAAAAAGTTGTCAATTTTAAATAAAATTTTAATTTGGGTCAAAATTAAAATTTATAGGTCAAACCCATTAAAATACAATTTTAAAAACATTTTAAAATTCAAATTCAAAATCTTTTGGAAATTGCAATTTGACCCAAATTAAGAATTAATACTAGGGCCTTCCAATTTTTGAAATTGCAGACATGCCCTTCCTTTTAAAATTACAACTTGACCCCTTTCATAATATTGCAAGCGGGGGCCTGCAATTTCAAAAATTGCAACTGAGGTCCCCGCTCCAAATCTCCCTCACGCAACTGAAAACCTTAAGAAATTTTAATTTTAATTTTTTTTTTGGTTGGTGGCTCCTGCTGCTACAACAGTGTGAAAACGCTGCTGCCTGGTGCAGTGGCGTTTGTTACCAATACCAGCTGCCACTGCTGGCTAGCAATCGCCACAGGTGGCGGCGACAGTTCGTCACCATCCAATCCAATTTTTTTTTTCATATTTTAGAATCAGATTCCAAAAATATATATATGTATATATATAAAATCAAATTTCTTCTTAATTGCTAGAAACAAGAAAAGAACAAAATCAACTTTTGATTTCTTCAACATGTAAATCAATTCTTAACAAACACAAAGTAGGATCTAATACCACTCTTGGGAATCTACTAAACATGCGCAGCGGAAAATTAAAACAATTTTTTTATTCCCATCACGGATCTCTTTGTGTTTAGATAGAAATTGTGATAAAAGTGATACATTTTCTAGATCTGCAAACCTCTTTGCCTTTTCTATTGCCAGCAACCTTGATCTGTCTCCCACAGTTGTCCAATTGTCTAGCCTCCAACGGTAATACACAGAAAAAACAAGATTGTAGGATTATGATTTTTTTCTTGTACTAGTAAAAATAATAAATTCTCTCAACTGATTTGTAAACCCTAATAATTTATTTACATGAGCCCAGACGGATTTGACCTAACCCAGTCCAATATTTAATTAACTCATTTAATTAAATTCGGTCCGTGAAATAATTAATCCAATTAATTAATTTGAGCCTATAAATAAGCAACCCAATTAATTAATTTATCCAACACTTGTTAAACTAATAAATTGATAAATCACAATCTTCCAATTCTCCTTTTGTGTGCAACCCATCAGGTCCTTGATCATGATGTTTAACGACATGAAATATTATTTTGATATAATCAAAATTGATAAATTAAAACACTCTTTTAATTTATCACCAATTCACACTCCTTGTCCCAAATTAACATCTAATAATGTGTCAAGGTAATACGTGTGATGAAAAATGTCACGTGATATGACAAAATCAAACTTGTTCGTTTACCGTGAAACTATAATCCCTTCATCAATATGATCCGATCAATTACGAGATATGGAAGTATGTCAATCCCAATTATCGATCATATCTTTCACTCCACTATTAAGTCAATATAAATCGAAAACTTATTTTCAACTTATGAGTACACATTGGCCAAGGATTTCATTATCGACTTAATTGAATGAAACGCAGATCATAATATCTTACTATCTAAGAGTGACGAATCCTCAATTAGTCATTCACAACCTTCATACGATTCTTGATATACCCGAATGATGTCATATTAGCGGGTCTTGGTAGAGCAACATTCAATACCGTCAAAGTATGGCTGTACTCATATAAGGTACCATGAAGACATCAAGTCAAATGACCAATTTCACTACCGAATGCTAGAGATTAACCACTGACACTCAGATAGTTATCCATGTAGAATCTCTCGGTGGGTCTCCAATGTTTTGTTTTATAACAAAACATCCATGTGTTCACTAAGTGTCATCACACTTTAACTTGTGAGATCAGTTACCTACTTCAAAAGTAAGAAATATCACACGTGATGGTCTATTCGTAATAATGATATCCGTATCTCGTTATTACTTATGACCACGGACGATTTAATATTCAATCATATATAATTTGTATCTAACAATCACAATTCCTTGTGATTAATAAATTACGAAAATTTGAATCTACGGACTCTAATATTTAATTTAATTGTCTATTAATTAAATAATAGATCTGCCATTAAATACATTAATAATATATTAAAAGTATTTATGTCCAAAGTTCTTTTTATTGAAAGAAATTACAAAGTAAAAAATGACTTCCCTAAGTCATTCAAAAATATTACTTTCTAATGGAACTAAAACAATGTGGTAACCTGGCAAATCTCTTTGGAAGGCATAACAAAATCCAGAGTTCACAAAACAATATGAGCATGTTATCCCATTTCTTTGATGACTTCTAAGATCGAATATTTACAAGTAGCTAAAGGAGAACAGTTGGCAGACAGTGCTTTGGTTCCTTAGTTAGTGGTAGAGCAAAAATGTTTTGGTGGAATCAAGTTTGACGAAATGGAACATGATTGTCTTATAGCGCATGATATAGCAGCCAGGCGACACAAACATCTCTTTACCCTTAATGATTCTTCCCAGATGCACATATGTGAAAGTGCAAAAACGTGGCAGATGATTGTTACCAATTGGTTAGCCTTTTTGCATGTTTCTCACTTGGATTTGCTAATGCTGCTATAAATAGAGAATAATCTCAATTCCGAAGGTTTGCTAAATCACACATCTCTCTAATTTAAAAATAATTACAAATTTTATAAAATAATAATTTAATTAACAATTCTTTTAACGGAAAATGTAAAATTTAATTTAAGAATTTATTTCAAGAATTATTTAATTCTAAACAACATCATTTCAAATTAAGGCATCATAGTAGCGTCACTTTTTGACAGTAGCAAAAATAGTGAAATGATATCAAAAAGTTTGACCAAAGGTCGTGCAAATTCTACTATTTACGTGAACCAGCATGCAGAAAAAACCTAGGTAAGGAATTTTTTTTTTCCTATAACGACATAATTCAATACTAAAAGAAAAAAACTTCAAAAATGTTTTTAGAATGATTTCCATGCATGTATCCATTATTGACATGTAATTCTAGGCAAAATAAATAAATAAATGGAAATCTTGCCCTTTTGCTTTCTATCTTAACCAGTAATTGTCACTCCTAATATGATATATCCAAATATTAGCTTCCGTCGGAAAAAAATGAGGTAATAAAATAATTTTCAAAACCCCGCAACGACTCAACTTGAAAGGTAACCCAGTGCAGTTTACTTAGAGTGACATATAAGATTCTAGACAAATTGAATTGACATGATTTCAACTTTTGAGGCTATCAAACACCAATGGTTTCTCCAAAAATTCCAAGTAATGATTGAGTTATGAATTTTTGAAGCCAAGGGCAGAAGCTGAAATTTTAAACAATCAACAACATTAAATCGTTAACACTTTTTTTTTTTTTTTTTTTTTTTTTTTGTGGCAGAGGTGACTTGTAAGTTAATTTTTATAACACGTATCTGTTTTTAAACATTACTTATCCATTTAAATGTTCATATAATAATTCCACATATGTTGTTCATAGGAATCTATTTATTAAAAAAACGTAAACATTCAATAATTGAATTAAAAACATTAGGTCACCTACTTTTCCATTGCACGTTACATCCTCATCTATCATCATCCATGTCCTAAGCAAATCAAATCAACCTATAGAAAGAGAATTAAACCCATGAGTTTAACTCAATAGCTATCATTTGTGTATTTCGTTATCAAATTAGAAAATTTGAATTATAGATTCATATCGTCGTACATCGATGAATTTCTAGCAAAATTCGATTCTATAGAATTATAACAATACGTACAGTCAGAGAATGATCATTTAAACTATATAGTGCTAAAGCACCGTACCTAATAGTACTAATTCATTCAAACTTTTAATGAAAAATCATAATTTGAAAACAAAATAACCACTTACACCTCTACCTACCTTAATTTGAAAGCTTTTGAATGTATAAAGTTGGACGATGGATGTTGTCTCCAGATGGCATTCGAAACATTACAAAATCTGCTTCTCTCTTATGTTTTTATTTCTTTTGAATTTTTTTTCCCTGTTTCAAAGTGTGAACCTTTATATGTGTAAGTTATACATAAATATATATAGTAGAAGGAAATATGAATTAGTTGGGAAATGAAACGTTAGTCCTATAGTGAAGAAATTTTGGTAGATTATTCACAACTGATTAAGATTAAAGGAAATGTTTAATAGGGAAAATGGGGGGGCGGGGGGGCTTAAGCATGTGTAGGAACCATTAGTATTCATGTCTAATAAAGGTCAATTAAAAGTGGCCTTTTTTTTTTTTTAATTCATGTATTTCATTTGAAGGTAAATGTGAGTGAATATTAAGCCCAATTATGAAATTTTCAGCCCTGTATATTGATCTGTATGATTTATTGGAGGCAAAACTTTTACCATCTTTTTCTTACTCAACAACTTCAAGCCTCCAAAATTAAGATGTCCAAATTTCAAGTGCAGGAAAAGAGCACGTCCCTCGAAGGAGGTGGACTTTTTGGGCACCAATTCGGAGGAGTCAGTGAAAGAAGTGCTGGAGGCTCTTCCTCTGGAGACGACTGTAGTGGCGGTGGTCCACAAGATATATGAATCAAGAAGGATACAAGAAGAATCTTCTTGTCCTCATAGATACTAGAGCAGATAAAAGTCATGTAAATGCTAAATTTGTTGGTCATTTAATAGACTTTGAAATACCAGAACTATATATATATGGCATACTTTTGTTTTATGCTATAACGTGTGTATATTTGGGGGTCAAATGTATTAGTTATTCACTAATTAATGAAGAATGTTTTATGTTCTTTTATAAACTTTAACATTTTAAATTGTTTTGTACAATTTGACTATATAAATATATACATATATTTTTGAATTTGTGGAAAAATGAAGTGGGTCATTAAAAAAATTTTATTCTAGGTCTATATAATTTAATTACTTAGCAAAATAAGGAAATAATAATATAGGTCCCCAAATAGAAACTTACAAATCCTATTCTATTGTTCATTTTTCTTTTTCAATATGGCCCCTATAAAAATAATGTGTAAGCAAATTTGGTCTTAGAAATATTTATTCAAGACATATTGGATTAGTATTGGGCTTTCATTATTTAGGTTGAGCATAAGATTCGTCTATGGGCTAGAGTATCATCATCCATAAATAAAGCCCTAACACTCAATGTTTACAGCGCACAAAGAAATACATCCACATTGGAAAATGTATGAAGGATGCAATTATAAAGGAGTCTTTTCATCTGATCATGCGTCATCAATTATCATTAATGCACATATTAACCTTAGAAAAGTAGTATTTACTCCTTATCTCAAATCCACAAGTTCGTCATATAAATAGTTAAGCTCGAACTCAAGGGACTATTTATTAATTATCCAATCTCATTTTTGCGAAGAATCATTTCACTAGTAAACCAAGCCATGGGTTCATTAAACAAAAATTTTCACTAGTAAACCAAGCGAAGGGTTAAAAAATTTAGATAAAAATATATATATATATGTTCGCTTATTGAAGAACCTAAACTAAGTCCGAAATCTAACATAAATGATAAGACTCAAACTTTGGGACTATTTGCTATCAATAAATATTTATAATGGATTAATAACGAGCCTATGCCTCTACCAACAAACATTTTTAAGGTCACCAAACCACATGTAAACTCTCAATATATGGTTAGCAAGTATTAATAGCACGAAGCCTTATCATCAACCTAGAGCAGAAACAAGAAGCCAATGTACTTTAGTACTTTCACTAGATATTCTACACCATGCAAAATTGTTACTAAAGCACACGTAAATTAAAATGTAAAGCATGACTTCATAATCAATGAATGAAGAATACGTGGACCGGTGAGTAAAATGTGAAAACTAATAGATTCGGAAGGTTCACTAATCAATGGTTATCAAGTGTCATTAATAGAAACGACCCATTTGCTCTCATGGCCTCATTAGAAATCAATAATCACTAATACATGGGAGCAAAAGAGAATCATCAAATTTGAATATCCTTATTCCAAATAGTCATTTCTCTTCTTGTTCATGCTTGAGTATAAAATTGGTGAGGTTAGGATGGGAAAATCTTGACTATGTTAGAGGAATTTTTTAATAATATTTTCGAGGTCAATAATCTCGAGGCTTACACAAAAGCTTAATCTATCTCCTGATTTATACTTGTTGTGTGTTGAAGCTTTTTCCACTTTCATTCAATCAGCTAAGAACACGGGACATTTGGCAGCCATGTAATGCTCTTGAGCAGGACCACGAGATAATCCCCTATTATTTTCCAATGAATCAAGTGTGTTTTCCAAGGCTTTGGATCATGATTTTCAGGTCATTTTGAATTGCTGAATATATACATAAAGGCTTTTGGTAAGTAGATAAACTTGGAATACAGCATGATAATCCTCATGATACATATTTGGGATTTCCCACTATGGTTGGAACAAACCGGTGGAGGACATTTGTAGTAATAAAGGAGAAAGCTTAGAAACCAACTTAGGGTGATGTTGAGATTTTTTCTCAGTTGGGGATCATCAAGTACTATTCAAGGCTATTTTAAAAGCCATTCTAACCTATCTTATGAAAGGATTGGGAAGGTTGGGATATCAGGGTTCTGGTATTTTTAACCAGGCACTTGTGGCAAAATAAGTTGGTGTTTGACCACCGACTACAATTCACTAGCTGCCTAAATTTTAAACAATCATGCTATATGTACATTCTCCTTTACTTTAAGTTTGACACTCTTCCACATGACATCCATCATAGCCATTGATTTCTACAACATCTTATCACATCATTGGCCAGATTTTGACGCATAGGGGGAATGTAAAACAACAATGTCAAGGAGAATGTACATATTGCTTAATTTTTTAGAAGGAAAATACTTCTGGCCCAGTGATTTTTTATCTTCCACGGATACGAATGGTCAGCTTGCTCATGGAAAAGCTTCTTATGGGAGCATAAACTTTTATAAAAAGGTCTGACGTGGCTAGTAGTGAACGAAGATTCCAGTAAGATTTTCTAAGACTATTGGATTCATCCACTACCATCTTTAACCCATCAGCATATCAAACTAGAATAATGAAAGGGTTAGCGATCTTATTGAGCATGAGATGTGGAATAACTAGCAAACTAAAATCTTGTTCCTTCCTATGGATTGAGATGTTATTCAAAATATTAAAAAGTCAGACTCATTGGACACTTTGACAGCAATGTTTATACGCTTTGAAAATGGTCATCAGTTGCTATGGAATCACCGAATAAATGATGCTTGGCCTAGACGATTTTTCGTGTCAAGTTAGTGAAACCTGTAGTAACTCAAAATTCCTAATAAAATATACATCATCATATGGTGAGTTTTGCATGATGTGATCCCATGCCTTAAAAGAATTTAGTGCATTGAAAATTTGGAAACTGATGTGAGATGCTTAAGAAGCAGGCTGGAGGAATCTGTTAACCAGCTTTCAGGCGAGTGACTTGGAAACATATCAAATATGTAGCCAATACACCAATCGATGCAACAATTATTGAACTCTGTATGTAGTCTTTGATCGAATAGGTAGATAGACCATGATTTACCTCAATTGGAGTGTCTACAGAATCACATCCAAAGTTATCAGTATCCGCCAAGAAATAGTATATAATTTCGTTGTAAGAAAAAGAGCCCTTGTTTGGACAATGATACTTTAATTCCCAAGAAGAAATTTAGAAACCCCAAATCCTTCATTTCAAATTTCTTAACTAGATAACTAAATCGTTTCTCTATCCCGGTAAAGTTACTACCTGTCATGATCATGTCATTGACATACAATATAAGTATCCTAAAATCAGCACGAACTCTTTTATGGAACAAAGTGTGATTTGCTAAAGCCACTTTAAAAACAAACTCTTCATAAGGAGTTCAGCCTACTGAACCAAGCTCTTGGAGTGTGATTTGATGAAGCCAACTAAAAGCCATACTACTTCGACCTTTGTTTGCAAATTGAGTTATATCTTCCTCCCATCCTGCTTTCTTCTCTCTTGCTTTACCTACATTTGGTATTCTGCGTATCACTGTAAGAGATGTTCGAAGGGTTCCTTCAGCCTTAATTATAGGTCTAAGAATAAGGATTGTCCTGCCGGCACTAGAAGTTTTGAGCTTAAAGTGCTTTCTTAGTCGATTTCGCAAAAGCATCACATTCTAGAAGAGGAGCTTGCACCATATTGACTTATTAAGTTGTAGACAACCCATTCACCTTCTTTTTCTATGAATTAATTTTTACTGTTAGATGGGTATCGGTATCCACCTCATGTATTACAACTAACTTTTTCCATGGTCCTCTATATCGCCACAGAGCACTCTACTCATTCATTCTCTCAAATAATTTATATGTTCTTGTTATGAATACGGCTCTGAAGATATGATAATAATGAAATAAGATCGAAAAGTAAATAAAATAGAGATTTACATGGAAACCCAATTCAGGAAAACCATAGGCAAAGGAGGAGAAAATTTGCGGTAATCAATAGGAATGTGTTTACAATATCAAGACTTAATACTCTTAATTGAATCTAAGCTCTCAAGATGGTGCAGATTTGTTTTCTCACATTTTCTAAAAGTTATGGCAACAATACACGATGAGTTGTATATACAGGGAACTCAAGAGACCAAGTTGTAGATGAATAGAAGTCCAAATCGTGTTAAAACGTAAAATTCGGAATGGCTCAGATAATGTTATCACTCAAGCGACAATGAGCAACGTTACTGTCACTTGAGCTGCAAGCCAACGAGAAGCGAACGATGATTATTCTACTCCAAATGCTTGAACATCCCACTAGTGAAAAGTTATCGAAATTGCGGCGAATTTTTCTCCCACTCCCTATTTTTGATCTCTTTAAGATCAACTCAATACTACTCCGAAAACCCCAAGACTTTGGATCACACTACAACAAATCTCCACCTTAAACCAAATTCCAGCACAAGAAATTCCAAAAATATGTATCTCCAAGTAAACACCACTCCACCTCTTTCAAGCAAGCCCCAATGGACTAAATCAATGACAAACACCTATAAATTCAAGTAATGCTCAAACTTAGCAATGGGAAGTGGTTTCGTCATCAAGAGGTCTTTCATGAATCATAGCAAGTTCGTCAAATACTACATCCTATACTATTCACCACTTTCTTCTCTTCTGGACACCACAACTTATAACCCTTCGCTCCTGATTTAGACCTAAGAAAAATGCATTTCTAGACCTAGGTTCCAATTTTCCATTATTCACATGAGCATACACAGGACAACCAAAGATCTTCAAATCAGTTTAACAAGAGTGTTTACCACATCATATATTTTTTGGTGTTTTATTTCCAATGAATGTTCAGGGTGAGCGATTGATCAAAAAACATGCTGTAGTAGCAACTTCAGCCTAAAATGACTTAGGCATCCCAGAATTTGAAAGTATACAACGAACCTTTTCCATCATGTTCTATTCATCCGTTCAGCCATGCCATCCTATTGAGGAGTTCTGGACACTGTCAAGTGTCTCAAGATACCTTCAGCCCTGTAGAAGCTATTGAATTCATCTTAACAAAATTCAACACATTATCAATGAGTAGACGTTTTACCTACTTCTAGTCTGCTTTTCTACCAATGTTTTCCACTCTTTGAAAGTCTCAAACACATCATTCTTCGATTCAAGAAGAATACCCAAACTTTTTGGAGTAATCATCAATTATTGTCATCAAGTAATATGCACCTCTCCTTGAAGGTACTCTAGTCGGCCCCAAAGATTTGAATGGATATACAAGTGTTCCCTTCATGTCATGTCTTCCCTTTGAGAATCTGACCATTTTCTGTTTTCCAAAAACACAATGCTCACAAAATTTCATCTTACTGATCTTCTACCCATCAAGAAGCCCCCTTTTACTTAAATCTGCCATTCTTTTTCATTCATATGCCCAAGCCATATATGCCAAAGTTTTGTGACTTCATCCTCAATCAAAGAAAAAGTAGAAATTGCTGAATCTCCTGTAGTAGTAAAAACTTGCGAAACATATAGCTATGTAAAATTCTTATATCCCTTCATGACAACAAGAGCACCCAAGCTTACCCATGTCAAATTCAAAACCCATTCCTCACAAAGTTTGGACCCCATATCAAAGATCATAAGAAGCTCTCATTCGCTTTCTCATTTTCCACAATGTCAGCCTCCGCTGAAACAACAAGGCGTTTTCCTTTATCATTGGCATCCCAGCTTTGTTTCTATTTTTCAAGGCATAGCAGTCAGCTCTGATATGCCTCTTCTTCTTGTAATAATGACATGTCTTCTCAACATACCTAGACTTAGACCTGTCCCTCATATTTTTGCCAAGCTTCCTATCTCAACTTCTCCCACGAACAAGCAAGCCCTCAGCCTAACTCTCAGATCCTTCAACAAAATGCCTCATCTTCTCCTTAGATAGTATGGCATCATAGACCTCCTCCACCGTGAGAATATCCCAACTATAGACAATAGTATCTCTAAAAGTCACATATAATGGTGACAACGAACATAACAACATGGAGTAGTAACTAAGTGCAACTGGAGTAGTAAAGGGCTTCATACTCTTTTATAGCTATGTCTGCTCAAGAGTTTAGGAAAGTGTTGATATATTAAATTGCAAAAGAAGTTTGGGATATTTTAGAGATCACACACGAGGGAACCTAAATTGTAAAAACTCTAAACTACAGATATTGACCTCTAAGTTTGAAGAAATCAGAATGAAGGATGATGAATTGTTCGATGAATTCTATGTGAAGTTAAATGACTAGTGAACTCTACATTCAACCTAGCTGAGAGAATTCCTGAGTCAAAAATTGTACGAAAAATCCTCAGATCTTTATCTGAAAGATTTAGACCTGATAAGAGTGTAAAATACCATATTTTCCCCTCTTAACTATTGCATTCATGTGATTATATTATGCCAAAATGCACTCATTACTCTTATATTTTGGTTTAGGTTGCATTTTGGTGAAAAAGATGAAATTCGGAAGAAACAAGTGAAAAATGACCAAAGTAGAAGAGAACGAAAGTTCGGAGACTAAAGTGCAAATGATCCAAACTTGTGTCTAAGATTATGATGAAGATTTGAAAGTGTTAGAGGTCAAGTAGATGAGGAAAGAAGTCAAAGGGATGAAATAACGTCAAAGTTTGATCAATACATCAATTTCCAATCGAAAACTAACACACCAGTTTTTAGTCTCATGTTGGGACCCATTTTTGACATGGAAGATGATCGAATTGGGAGATGGCTTCTGAATAGAAATTGTGTCCCTTTGAGTTAGCTATCCAATGCAACTTGAATCATCTCAATTGGACATCGGGAAAGAAAGTTATGATTAAAACACTAAAAGCTGTCTGGCGGAACATGCGGTCGCATGCCTTTCTACTATGCGGTCACACACACCTATACCGAGAATTGAAGAGGCTGAAAGTGCATAACCATGCGACCGCAATGACAATAACCATGCGTTCACAGAGTGTTTTTTGGGGGGCCGAATCTCAGTTTCTTCATACGACTGAATCTCTTATGGTAACCTAATTTTCACGGGATATAAATGCCCAAAACCACCCAGAACGAAGGCAGACGCCCCCAGACCTATTTCTTTCATCTTGGTGCTCAAGAAACTCCAGGGAAAACTAAGGAACTTGGTGAAGCAATGAAGGACCCCAATCAGTTTTAGTGATTTCGACATCTTTAATTCATGTAATTGAGTTTTTCATTATTAAACAATTTTAGAATCGAATTTCCATATCTTGAATATGTTTTTGACATTAGTTTAACAATTATTAGAATTTCCATAGATTCAGTCATGCTTTCTCTATCGAATATTCGAAATACTTGTTGAATTACAATTTGAATTATTTATTGTTGAGATTATTTTAACTTTTATCAAATCCTTCATAGATCTAGCCATGTTCCTTCTATCAAATGATTGAAATAATTGTTGAATTTTAATCTTAATGTTACTTTATTGGCGAATTGATTACTACCTTATGCTTGATGTATATGGTCGATCTTTGATCTTGTTCCAATAAAAAAATGTGCGAATGTGTTATAGAAAATCTAGATTCTAGCAATATAATTGGAATTAAATTGGACTTTATTGTTAAATATTCCGATTAGAGAGTTGGGAAGAAAATCTCTAATTGAGGAAAAATACATAAATTATTGATGACGATTGATCCAATCCAATTGGGGGAATTCCGACGCTTCACTTATGTCGCATATTGATAATTAATTTTTATTCCAAGTGACAAATCATTCCCACATAAAATTACGAAAACCCTAGTTTGTTTGATTTTTTGAGAAAATTTCCATCTCCCTGTGGATACGACACCCCAAAGCTGTACTACAATCACCGCGTTATACTTTGGGCGTAACCAAGACCCAAGATTACTGTAATTAAGAAGAGTAAGGACATAGATAAAATCAAGATAGAGGAACTTGTAGGATCCGTTCAAACCTATGAACTCATTATATCTCATTTGAAGAAAAATAATTCTTATAGCCTTGAATAGCAGTGAAAAAGAAGAGTATGAATCAGCTGATACAGAGACCCATAAGGATGATGAGGTACCTTATTTTGTGAAGCAATTTCTGAAAGTCCTTAGGAATAAGAGAACCTCAAGAGAGGAAGAATGGTAATCCTAGTAAATTTCAAAGAAACAAAGTTTTATTAAAAAATCTCAATCGGTCAGATGTCATGAGTGTCAGGATTTTTATCACTATAAGGATGAATATCCCAACTATAAGAAGAACCTGAATAAAGGAAATGGTAAGGCGTTGGTAGTGTCACTAACTGATGATGAAAATAATTCTAGTGATTAGATTGATTTCTCTAGTCGTGAGAATGAAAGGAACTATACGACATTTGTGTCTATAGCCAAGAGTTGATCAAATAAGGAGAGTGAAAAGGTTGAGCAACAAGAGCGTACTGAGTACAATGAGGAAGACTTTGAGGATGAGATAGATATTCATAAGGCTTGTCAACAGTTGTTCAAGGAGAATATTAAGATTAAAAAGGTTAATAAAGCTGTGTTGAGAAAGGTTAATGTACTTGAGAGAGAGAAAGAAAGACTCATAGATAATCTTTAGGACTCTTCTAAATATCTTAGTGAATTGTCACTTGTCAATGATAAATTAGAAACTAAGGCTAAAACATTAACAAGCGATCTAAAAAAATCCATTACACAACTCCATTCATTCATAAGTGGTACTCAGAAACTTGATAATCTATTAGGAATGAATAAGACATCTGGAAACAGGCAAGGTCTAGGATATATTCAAATTGATAAGAACACTGCTATTACATCCCAGGCCACATTTATCCTAGCTACCAACAAACCTAGAAATGTTGCTAATCCTGAACCCAAGCAAAATGGAGTCTTAGGACAGAGGCCTACTAGATCACGTAGGAACAACCTACCTAGAAACCAATATTAGCAATCACGTAACTTTGAACTTATATTTATTCCTATCTGTGACAATTGTTTCGTTCTAGGACACACAAGGCTAGGTGTCATAAACTTGTTAATAGAAGGAGAAGTCAGGATATTTCTAGCCAAGTTAACTTTCTTACCCATCAGGTTATTACCTAACTGAGATGATTAAGGAATTGACTAGGATTACCTCCACATCTTAGAAGGCTTGGGATAAGAAAAGTGATCTCCCTATGTTGTCCATGTCGCACTTAAAGCTCAAAATAACTCCATGTGATATCTTGATTGTGGATGTTCTAGACATATGTGTGGAAATAAAGCCCTATTTTCTACTCTTGATGATTGGAATAGTGGTCTGGTTATCTTTTGAAACGAGTCTATAATGCATATCCTTGGTAAAGGTACCATCAATATATCTGGACTACCCATTGTATCAAATGTACTTTAAGTGAAGGGTTTAAGTCTAACTTGTTAAGCATTGTCATATGTGTGATAATGATTCTAAGGTTAGTTTTATCCAAAAAAAAGAATACTATCTATGATCCTACCGACAACATTGAATCTCATATTTCCGTATATGAAAAAAAGTATAAATATCTTCATATACCAAAAGACCCTTATGCCCTCATCCCAATCGTCCCCCCGGAGGAATATGTGCATCCTCGAAAGGGTAAAAACTTCTGAAAACTATTATGAAGTTATTCCAAATTTGAACTACGCGTGTAGCAGCGCTAAGATTGAAATGACTAAGCTTTAGCATCAAAAACTCATTCATATGAACAATAAAGAGTTTTTCATAGTTGGCTAAGAAGAACTTATTGATGATCTACCTAAACTTGGACAAATTGAAAACACTATATGTGGACTATGTGAACAAGGTAAACAATTTAGAGTAAATCACAAACAAACTTCTAACATCTTGACAAATTGGCCTTTAGAATACTCTATATGGAGGGGACCATCTATGATTGAGAACCTAAGAGGTAAACATTATATTTTGGTTGTGGTAGATGATTTTCTCTAGGTACACATGGATTGAGTTGTTAAAAGAAAAATCTAAGTTATTTGACCTCATTAAATCCTTGTCCAAGAGGCTTATTAATGAGAAAAATTTCAACTTAATTAGAATTCAAAGTGATCGTGGGAAAGAGTTCGAAACTCTGACCTTGAGAACTTCAATTTAGAAGAGAGAATCTAGCATGAGTTATTCTCACCCATCACTCCACAACAAAATGGAGTAGTTATATGTGCCTCAAGAAATGGCTAAGGCCATATTTCATGGCAAGGGACTAGTAATGCATTTCTAGTTGAAGCCATTAACACTACGTGTCACATAGTGAACAAGGAAGATATTAGAACTAAAACTAATTAGACAACATATGAGATTTGGAAAGGTAAAAAGTCTACTATTAAATACTTTTATGTGTTTGGAAGTGTGTGCTATATTCTGTGAGATGGAGAGAACTTGGGCAAGTTTGACTCTAAAAGTGATGAGAAAATCTATCTTGGATACTCTAGGATTAGTAGAGCCTATCGTGTATACAATTCTCTTACCCGAGTTGTGATAGAGTCCTTAAATGTTGTGATAGATGATACTTTTAGTGAGGGAGAGATTGTAGTAGATTGGTATGAGTTAGATCACTCGTGTAGATCCAATCATGATAACTGAACTAAAAGAAAAATCAATTCCCAAACCCCAACACTCACTTAAAGGTCTAGAAACTCTCGATGAAGAGCAATCTCCTAGTGACAAATCCAAACCTTCTAGAGAAACTTCATCTAGAGTTAATTCTAATCATCCTAAGGTCAATATTATTGGAGATTTAGATAAAGGGATGAGACTTCGTAAGAAGGTTATGAATAACATGACATTTGCAAGCTATGTATCCCAGATTGAGCCTAAGAAAGTAGAAGATGCCCTTAGTGATGAATGTTGGGTAAATGTAATACATGAGGAACTGAATTAATTCATGAGAAACAATGTGTGGCATTTGGTACCTAGGCTTGACAATTGTAATGTTACAGGTACTAAGTAGATATTTAGAAATAAGACCGATAATGAAGGCACCATAACTAGGGATAAGGCTAGTTTACCCAAGGATATACTCAGGTTGAAGGTGTTGATCAAACACTAGATAGGAATATGATTGGTAGTTTATTCTATTTTACTACCAGTATACCTGACATTGATTTTTTGATGGGCTATAAGTGAGATATCAGGCTGATCCTAAGGAATCCTAGCAGAGTGTAGCCAGGCACATCATTTGTTATGTAAATGGCACCTTAGATCATGAAATCTTGTACTCTAGATACACTAATCTTGATCTTGCTAGTTATTCTAATGTCAATTGGGCTGGAATTGTCGATGATAGAAAGAGCACTTAAGAAGGTTGTTTTTATATTGGTTTTAATTTTGTAAGTGAATCTTCATGTATGAGATTTGGGATGCTAGTCATCTGTGGGTGCGGTGGTGTTGAACATGAATTGATCTGTAACTAGTTTGACCTAAGACTCTAGTATATTACCCTTACTAGAAATTTGCCATATAGTACAAAGTGAACTTTATCTTATACTTGTCTTCAGAACCCATTTGACTCGAGCAATTAAGCTTGAGGGGTTCTCATAACCTGATGCCTTATTGTTAATTAAGTTGGAGTAATCGGTCCAAAGCTCGTTGGAGGGCTCATCTCGGTTGGTTAATGAAGATGAGATTACACATAAGATTTTGCTTACTGATAAAAATAAAATAAACAATTAAAAAAATGATTAATGCTTATTGATAGAGGGATAAATAAAATGCATACACTGCAAGAATAAATTTGGGCTTTTACTTAAAAGTTCCTAGTAGTGCTAGATTTTCTTTTCATTACCAGATGAAAATACTTAGCCTACGGTAATGATTAGTATATCCCTTCTCACAAATCTAAAGTTTAGAGTCGTACTAATAAGGAATTAGTGACACTTTTTACACATGGGTCATGTATACAGTTTACTAAATTTAACCCTGATCGTGTATGTGGGAAAGTTTTTCTGTTCATTGATTATGTCTTACTTGCAATCATTTTCATTTTTAAGTTACCATGCATATTGGAGTGTGTGCCATGAATTAAAAAACTTCTATATTTCGAAGTTTTCAAGTACTTGGTGCTATTTTTGTGAAAATGATTTTTGCCCAGTTGGCGCTGAAGCTCGCTCAAGCATTAAAAGTAGAGGCTCTATCACTAGCCCAGCACTCTCCTCTCACTCGAGCGACAAAGCCTGTATTTGAATTCCTTCGCAAGGCACAAAACTCATTTTTTTTCCAATCTCTCTCAATCTTCAAAACATTTTTGCCTCACCCAAGTACTTGAACCTTATATTACGTGATTTCTTCCTCCTTAGAGGATCATAACATCATCAATTTTCCTATTTCTTTGCATTAAAGGTACGAAATTCATTAAACCCTAAGTTTCACCTTATTTGATTTTTTAGGGTTTTTGTTTTTGTTTTTGCTTTTGTTTTTTTGTTTTTGTTGTTTTATTTTATTTTATTTTATTTTTTTTGTGTTTCGGGCATCAATGCATACATCTATACTGCATCTATCGTTTAGATTTCATGTCTCCCTACATCTAAGCACCACTCCACACCTATGTCATGTCACCATTGTACCTCAATCCTTGCATTGTACAACCTTCAGCCATGCGTAACGTCTCTTTTTTGGTCCCTTGTGTTTACAAGTGTTTTCCCTTTGATTCTTGCATTGCTTTGTGTACATTGGTTATGTCTTGCATTGTTAGGTTTTGCATTTTCTTTGGTGCACCGGTCAATTTTCGTATTATGCTGCTTGAATTGGTCATTTCCGCACTGTTTTGCATGCTTTACACAATTTTACATAGTTGTGCGCTCTTATGATAGTTTTTGGTGTTTGTGGAGTATATATGCACCATTTAGCATATATATGACTTATTTGTCTCATTTCACGTGCATCCATTCATATCATTAGTTCATTGTTCAAAGAGGTACATAGTCCTTTAGTTGCATCTATTAATGTCATTCTATTATAACCTTGTCATAGATGGAGCTCAAAAAGTGAGGACTACTACACAGGCATCCGATATGTTGGCTTCATATAGTAGGTCCAGATTCATCTCAACTACTGCCAAAGATATCTTTGGGACTCAGTTTTCCTTACGCCCTATTCTAGTGAAGCGTAAGGTAATTCTTTTCTATCCCCTGATCTTGCTCCATCTTCACTTCGTGAGGGTAGGAGACTTTACTTCTTTAATTGTCTTCTCACCTAGTCTCCTTGTCTAGGAGTTCTACGTGAACATTTATAATATTAGTAGGCCCATGAACAACGCAAGTTTCTATATGAGTTATTGCATGGCGATTCCATCAGCGGCCTCACTAAAACCATCGGCATCATCATTCTAATGCTCACGAATTGATCAAATCCCACGCTAAGCACACGTTATCGCTCCATGGAGTGTAGTAAACTCCGTTGTATGACACTTAGTAGTGACTCACAACTGTATGATCTCAACCATCATGCAAGCTTGATGTTGAATCAACAAGTCATCTATCCCATGAGTGCTATAGAGGGTCAATAGGAATAGAGGCAGATGCATGAATAGAACAACAAAGACGATGGAGCTGATATAGAGGATGATGGAACATCAGTGGTGGAATGGGGATATCAAAACGAGGAGTGGTGTTAATATGTCCTTTTGAGATGTATATGACACATGAGAATAAGAATAAGAGATTGAGGTTTTTCTTTCCTGGGCTATTAAAATTATAATATTGTGAAATGTGTTATATTGTAATTGCAATCTCAATTGCTTTTGTGACAACTCAAACCCTAATTGTTTATTTATAGATGTTTTAAGTGAGATTGACCTACCCAGTAAAGATAATTAGACCCAATATTTAATTAACCCAATTAATTAAACTTGGTCCATAAGGTAATTAATCCAATCAATTAACTTAAGCCCAATAAACAATCTAATTAATTAATTCTACAAATGTCCACAGGTGTCAATTAATTAATTCATAACATCCTTTCTCCAGTTTTAATTTGTGTGTGACCCATTAGTTTTTAATCATGATGTCGGACGACGTGAATTATTATTTTGATCTAATTAAAATAAACTTTCTTTCAAATTATTATTAATACATCTAGATTAATTAATTTACATCCATTAGCAATGTGTTAGGACAATATATGTAACAAGAAATATCATGTGGTATGACAAAATCAAACTTATTAGTTTATTGTGAAACTAGAATCCTTTCATTAGTGTGATCATATCAATTATGATATATGGATTTGTGTTAATCTCTATATCAATCATATTTTTATCTCACTCTTAAGTCGATCAACATCGAAATTCTTTGGGACTTATGAACTCATCTTGGCCGAGGATTTCTTTATTCAATTTAACCAAATGAAATGTAAATTATAAACTCTTACTATATCATCTATTGATCATTCATAAACTTCATATGATTATTAACATATCCAAACGACATCATATTAGTGATTATTGTCGAAGCAACATCCAATATCACTTAAGTATAAATGTCCTCATATAAAGCACTATGATAATCTCAAAGTCGAAAGATTAATTTCACTACCAAATATTAAAGATTAATCATTAATGCTCAAATAGTTATCCAAGTAGATTATCTCCAATGAGCCTTCAATATTTTATTCTATTAATAAAACATCCATACATTCATTTAAATATCACTACATCTTAACTTGTGAGGTCAGCTACTCATTTCATAAATCAGAAATGCGACATGTGTTTATCCATAATAACGACATCTATATCTCTTTATTACTTACGATCAAGGATAATTTAAAATTAGGTCATACGTAATTTGTTCTTCACAATCAAAACTCCTTGTGATTAACAAGTTACTTAGAATTGAATCTATTGACTCTTTTAATTTAAATTGTAAAAATAATAATTTAATTAAATAATATGTTCAACATAAATAATTATGTATTAATCATATTGAAAGTGTTTATGTTCAAAATCGATTGGACCCTAGTGCATAAAACTTACAAACTCTCACTTGCACTGGATCTAGTCGCTTAATGTATCTAATACTATAAGAGTCTACATAACAATCATGTTTATACTGCGACAACTCTTTATTAATGGAATTTTATCACTTCTGAGAACTCAACATTTCTTTATGTCATTTTTTCATATGATTTCTCTAATAAGATATAATATTGCCTTAACACATGTTTGGATCATTAACGAGATTTTACTTCCTTTGCTTACGCAATGACTCCATTGTTATCACAATACATACGTAGAGGATCAACAATATTAGAAACTACTCTAAGTTCATTAATAAATTTCTTGATCTAGACCACAATCATTTGTCACTTCTGAAGCAGTGATATATTATGCTTCTATTATTAAATCAACAATTATTTTCTATTTAGAATCTTTCCAACTAAATGCTCTATTATTAAAAGTAAACACATATCCTACTATTATCCTAATCTGATTGAAAGTTAGCATCATTATGTCCATAAACTCTCATTCATTTTCTCTATATAAAATCTTCTTAAGATTTTTTTCTATGTAGATTAGGATGAGACAAGCAACATTCTAGGTCTATCTCTATAGTCTCCCATATTTTTCATGAATAAATTCTTTGACTACCATAATTTCACCGAATGAAGCATAACATTGTCGGTACTCATTAATAATATGTCATCCACATACAATATTATGAGTATGGTAGCTTTCCCACTTTTATTCTTGCGAACACGGTTTGTGATGCAAACCCATGTAGCAATAGTAGCTACGAAACCCACACAAGATTGATTCAAACCCAAAAAAGCCAATAATCAATGTTTAGAGTTTGATCCAAAAATATTGAACCAAAGAACCAACACAATCGTCGACAATATATTGACCCCGTGATCATAAGACTCAAGAATTTTACCTGAATTATTTGAACACCACAAGAAATAAATTTTGTCAAGTTTAGGATTAGTTCAATGAAAAATAAAGGTTAAAAGCAAAATATCCTTACAAAATAGTCTCTCAATTTGTATCAAAATTGTTCTACAATGAAAATAATGAGTTCTATATATAAGGAATTCTTGTAAACCTTGTTAAAACAAAATCAATTTCTAAAGATTACAAAAGATGCCAAAAATATTTATTTTTAACTAAATTAGGAGATTTCACGAATTTTGAAAAAATTTGCGTACAATTTAAACTATACGACTCTTCAGCTAGATTTTTTGCCTGGTTACATATGGCCGCATGTGGTTTTGCATTATGCATTTGCATAGGCCCTTTTTCAGCTCATCTATCTATTGCTTGAACAAAGTTGATCCATCCATGTTCCTTCTCCCAAGTCCAACACTATCTTGTTTCTTTGTTTACTACGATCAATGTTTCGTCTACCGTCGCTTGAGAAAGTAATCCCATCACTTCTTTAACCATTTTCACTCACGACTTGATTAGAGGCCCTTCTTCAATAATCAATGGACCCTTGTTTGGACTTGCGTTCGTGCCATGGATCATATCATCACCTCCTTGTCCTACATCAATGAGAATAAGATCAAAACCATTAAAAGTAGCCAAAACATTATACTCAACCGAAAGATCTAGTTTGTAGGCATTATCATTGATCATTTCAAAGACTTGAAATGGACTATCTCCCCATGGTTACAACTTCGATTTTCTTTGTTTTAGAAAGTGTTACTTTCTAAAGTGTACCCAAATGCAAACACTGGGTTCAAAATGTAATGCTCTTCCATTCTTTGTTTACTTGAGAAACATAGTGCTTGTTCTTCTTCTCAATTTGCAATCTGACCTTTTTGTGGAGTGATTTCACCAAATCGGCCTTCTTTTTTCCGTCTAAGCTACCTCTTTCATCAACAAGTGAAGGAATTAAATCCAAAAGTGTTATTGAATTAAAACTATAAACAATTTCAAAGGGTAAACAAAAAGTAGTAGAATACATGGCCCTATTAAATGCAAATTCAATAAATAGTAAACACGCTTCTCAACTCTTCAAATTCTTATTAACTATAGTACATAACAATTGTATCATGGTCTTGTTAACAACTTCAGTTTGTCTATCGGTTGGTGAGTGACAAGTAGTAGAAAATAATGACTTGGTGCCTAACTTATTCCATAAAATCCTCTAAAAGTGACTAGGAAATTTAACATCCCTATCATATACAATGCTCCTAGGAATCTCATGTGACTTGCATTACTTTTTTAAAGATTAGATCCGCAATATTGGTGGCATCATCAGTTTTATGACATAGAATGAAATGTGTCATCTTACTAAATCTATCTATCACCACAAATATGGAATCTCTTCCTTTATTAGTCATAGGTAAATCCAATACAAAGTCTATAGGCACAAACAACCCAAGGTTCACTAAGAACAGGTAAGTGTGTACACAACCCTCGAGGTAAAACTTTAGAATTATCCTTTATACAAGTGATGCATCTACTACCAACCCTATCAACATCAATTTTCATCTTAAGCCAATAAAAATGTTCCTCTGGCATCTATAAGTTCTTATTAACCCCAAAATGACCTATTAAACCTCTACTATGTGCTTCACGTACTAACAATTCTCTCATTGAACATTTAGGAACATACAACTTGTTTTCCCGAAATAAATATCCATCATGCCAAAGGAATCAATCTATAGCACTGTTATCACATAATTCGTATATATTAGAAAAATTCGGGTCAATAGCATACATGTCCTTAACTTATTCAAATCCCAGCAATTTAACACCAAAGAAGTTAGAAGTACTTATCTTCTTGACAAAGCATCTCCTACCACATTTTCTTTACATTGTTTATATCGAATGACATATGGAAATATCTCAATAAACTTCACCCACCTTGCATGCCTCTTGTTTAGCTTACCTTTACTCTTCAAATGCTTTAAGAACTCATGATCGGTGTGAATCATAAACTCCTTTGGCCATAGGAAGTGCTGCCATGTTTTCAAGGCCCAAACAAGTAAATACAACTTCTTGTCATATGTAGAATAATTGATAGTTGCTCAACTTAACTTCTCACTAATCTAAGCTGTTGAGCTTCTATCCTACATTAAACGGCTCTAATACCTATCCCTCAGGCATTTCATTCAATCTCAAAAGTTTTGTTTAAGTTAGAAAATGATAATATCGATGCCTTACACAACCTATCTTTAATAGTATTAAATACATGTTATTGTTCAATGCCCCATTGAAATCCTACACTTTTATTGACAATTTCAATGAGTTGTGTGGCATTTGTGCTAAAGCCTTTAACAAAACATTTATAGAAGCTAACCAAACCGTGAAAACTTCTTACCTCAGTAATGCTTTTTGGTGTTGGTCATTCCTTGATAGCCTTGATTTTCTCGTCATCCACTTCTGTCCCCTTTGCACTAACAACATTTCCAAGAGAAACAACTTTTTCATGCAAACTGTACACTTTTTAATATTAGCGTGAAGTTGTTCTTGTCCTAAGACCACATGCATACATCTTAAATGTCGTATATGTTCATTTAGATCTTTACTATATTCCAAGATGTTATCGAAGTAAACTACTACGAATTTACCTATGAATGCATGTAAAACATGATTCATTAATTGTATAAATGTGCTAGGTGCATTAGTAAGTCCAAATGACATGACTAACCACTCATACAACACATATTTAGTTTTAAAAGCAATTTTTCATTCATCTCCTTCCCTCATCCTAATTTGGAGATAACCATTTTTGAAACAATTTTATTAAATATGAGGAGCCATGTAATTTATCTATCATATCATCTAACCTAGAAATAGAATAACGATACTTTACTGTTATATTGTTGATGGCACGACAATCCACACACATCCTCAAGGTTCCATCTCTTCTTTGGCATAAGTAGCACTGGCATGACACATGGACACATTCTCTTCTTTACCTTCCCCATACTCATCATTTCCTCCACTTACCTTTAAAGTTCCTTGGTCTCTTCAAGATTATTTCGATAAGCCCGTCTATTTGTAATGATAGCTCCATATACAAAATCAATTTGATGTTCAATGCCTTAAATGGATGGTAACCCACTATACATGTCCTCCGAAAAATACACCTTCAAATTCCTGTAACAAAAAAGTGGCCAAACTAGGGAGAGGTATGTTAGATTCCTCAAGATTGAGAAGTGACTCCTTATAATCCAACAAGATCATAGATTGCTTCTCAACTACTACCATCTTCAGCTCACTTCCTTTTGGAAAGAAATTTACTCTTGACTTTTCTATCCTCTTGGAAGACTTTTTAATTTTCTCTTTGTGGTTCTACTCTTTTTTTTCTCACTACTAACCCCCTCACATTCTTCTCTCTTCCTTTATTTTTCTCTTAATATTTTTTTCTTCACTTTTCAATTTGATTTGATCTCATACACTTGTGCTAGTATTAATGTGCAAGAGTAATAGATTTTCCATCCTTCGTAATGTACCCGGCATGTATAGGAACTACATCAAACATCACTTCATCATAATATCTCCCAATTGAGAAACTCACCAATACTCTTCTGTTCACCTTAGCTTCTCTACATTCATTCAACCATTATAGTTTGTAAGGCTTAGGATGTTTTAACATGGTTAACCCTAATTTCTCAACAAGTGTAGTGCTAGCCACATTGCTACAACTATCTCCATCAATACTCATGCTATATACCTTGTTGTTGATATGGCACCTTTTATGGAATGTGTTATCTCTTTGTTACTCCAAGTCATCTACTTTGATTTGAGCAGTAAAAGCTCTCATCGTAACCAATATCCACCTCATACTCCATCTTCTCACCATCACTAGCTTCTTCCAATGCCGGCATGTCATCGTAGTCATCCTCACTATCACTCACCACTTCTCCATTGTCTAGCAGAATCATTGTCCTTTTGTCTGGATATTAAGACACAATGTGTCCCAATCCCAAGCAACTAAGGCATTTGTTGTCTTAACTTCTAGATGGTTGGGATTTTGCCTTGGATGTGACCATGCTAGAAATTTCATATTTTCCCTTTTGTAGTTTAGTTTTGCTCTTTGAAATAACTTCAGCTCCCTTGCTATTATCCCATTTTTATTTCCAAGAAAGACTAGAACCCGATGAATATCCAGTTGTCCTCTTCCTCTTCAATTGTCTTTCCATCTTCATAGCTACATATAGTATGTCCTTCAACTCCACATAATGTTGTAGTTCCACTACATTAGCTATTTCACTATTCAGACCATTTAAAAATTGGGCCATGGTGACCTCTCTATCCTACTCAACATTCGCTCTAATCATAACAATCTCCATCTCCTTATGATAATACTCCACACTCTTGGAACCATGATAGAGGGTTTGCAATTTTTTATGAAGCTCCTTATAGTAATGATTAGGCACGAACCACTTCCTCATTCTAGCATTTAATTTTTCCTATGTATTAATAAGTCTCTCACGATTCATCTTCTTAAATTTCACTCCCTCACCAAGTAATAATATAACTAGTAAGCTCAAATATAGCAATCTTTACCTTTTTATCCTTGGAGTAGTTATGGCAATCAAATATCAACTTTAGCTTCTTCTCACACTTCAAGTACGCTTCTGGATCACTCCTTTCTTTGAATGAGCGAATTATCATTTTGATATTGCCCGTACTTTTATCGACTTCATCTCCCAACAAGATCTCTATGCCTCATTTCATGCCTAACTCCTCTATCCTCAATTCTTTCCCCCACAAATCTCCATCCTAGACTTTCGCCTACCTTGCCTCCTTGCACTAGGAACTCCTCTAGGTTGTTCTTCATGTAAATTAGTAGGCAATGGGTCTTATCTCTCTATACACACCTCTTACCTATCCAACTTGTCTCTAACATCTTCAAACAGCCTCCCGAACCTTCGTGTCATCACATCCAACATGTTGATTTGATTATTATTCCCACTTGAAGTATAATTGTTTCTGTGAGACATCCTAAATCTAAAGTAAGATTTGCCTTATATCTATGCACTTGTGTATCACCCATATTTGGCTTTATCCCTCTATTAGTCTCACCACTCTTGCCCTTTTCCACTTAATGCTTTCCCGCAAGTACTTCAAAAAAAAAATTTGGTCTCAACCAAGTTTTATTCTCGAAAAATTTAAACTATAATGTGAGCGAAAAATTATAACTTAGAAATCCAAGAAAGTGGTTCTTAACTTTTGATTGGACATCTCCTTCTTCTTCTTCTTTTTTCAACTAAAAAAAATAAATTGTATGCTGTTGACAATTTCCAGAATTTTGTTTAAATTTGAAATTTTTACCCGAAAATTCAACTACAATACCAGCAAAAGAAAAGAAATTGATTTGGGTGCTAAATTAGCACACAAACAACTTCTGGAAATTTTTTTGTATTTTTACGGATTAAAGACTCAAAAGTCAAAGAGCGTGAAGAACAAGAAAAAGTGTAAAGAATGAAAACAAAACAAAATAGAAGACTCAAACAAAATGGACAATGATATGATCCTATTTTTGGACTAGGCTCTAGTACCAATTAGTATGAACCCGTGTAGCAATAATAGCTATGAAATCTGTACAAGATTGATTCAAACCCAAGAAAACCAAGATTTGATGTTTAGAGCTTGATCCAAAAATATTGAACCAACGAACGAACACAATCACAGAGAATATGTTGACCCTGTAATCACAAGATTCAAGAATCTCACCCGAATTATTTGAACGTCACAATAAATAAATATGATATGTTCAAAATTAGTTCAACGATGAACAAAGATTAAAAGCAAATTTGCTCACAAATTAATCTATCAAATTATATCAAAATTGTTCTATAATGAATATAATGAGTTTTATATATAATGAACTCATGTAAACCTAGTTAAAAAGAAATCAATTTCTAAAGATTACAAAAGATACCAAAAATTAAGAGTTTCAACTAAATTAGGAGATTTTGTAAACTTAGGCAAAACAAAATCAAATTCCAAAGATTACAAAAGGATACCAAAAATACAGAATTTTGACTAAATTAGGAGATTTCACAAATTTTATAAAATTCACATAGTTCTATTGGATGTGGTTGCATATGTTGACCTATGGTTGACTTCTCATTTTGATTATCATAGACAATTGAGTTTTGTTTCTAACAAATTGAATTCGAGTATTGATAGAGAAATTGCAAATCAATTTTGAAGAGGCCAAGTTTGAAACAAGGCAATAATTGACACGAAAGTAAAATCGAAGTTATAAAGATTTTTATTGAAATGAAAAGCATATGTCTTGCATGCACGTCAAGACAAAGAGCCTTATCGAAGATTATAGATTTAGACATTTTAACCTCATATGTAAAGGTAGTATACTTCAATATTTGGCAATAAATCTTAAAAGGCTCAAGTGTCGGTTTTATACATAAGGAAAATTATCTCACTAAAATATTTACATAAGATATTTTTTAAGATAACGAATTCAATCTTATATTATAAAATGCCACTTATCTTGAAAAATCAAGTAAAAATGTTTTTCAAAGTAATTACTTTTGTCAAAATCGTTGAAGAAACATTTTTATAAAAAATGCCGTAGCAGATGTTCGATAGAAGCAATGGTAAAAAAAAAAATTTAAGCACTCTGAAATACAATGCTAGTAAACCGTCCGGTACGATAGTGAACGTCCAATATGACTTGTCCTGTAGGACAGACTTTTTGATAGTTCTACAACTATAAATACCCCATCACCTTGCATTTATTCGTATACTTTCTTGAGCATTTAAGTGAGGCATTTATTGATCTTTTTCTACCTGTTTCTCAATCTTTAAAAGATCAAATTAATTGATTTTTGAAAAAAATTTTGAGTAATCAAAACTTGCAAATATCTTTTATCTTAATCAAAGTTTTTCAACGAGCGCTTGAGCTACACTCCTTGCTATTTATTGAAGTGTTAAGCCTACTTCTCTCTTTATACTCAATTAAGTTCATATCATTTATTAAGAAAGAAGCTTTTACTTGTAATATTTATTTTATTATTTTTTATTGTGGGTCAGGTTGAGGTCCTAGGAAGCTCAATGTTGTAAAAGGATAGGTAATCATTGGTTTTAAGTCACCAAAAGTATTGTAAGAGTTGTTTTGCACCAAGTCAATCAACCATAGTGAAAAGGCTTTGCTCATAACGGAGAGCTTGGTAACAGGGGACGTAGATCATTGTTTGGATTGAACCTCCATATATCATTTGCGCCTTATATTCCCTTCTACTTGTTTTTTTATGTTATATTGCTTGTTATTTGCTAATTGCTTAAACTTGAATTTATTTTCGAAAAAGATTTAGATAATCAATTTACCTCCTCTTCGTTAGTCATTCTTGGGTTTTCAGCATTGAACTCCTCAGTTGGATTTTCTGCCTAGTTACATGAGACCACATGTAGTTTTGCACCATGCAGTTGGATAGGCCTCGTTTTAGCTCCTTTGTCTATTGTTTGAACAAAGTTGATCCATCATGTTTCTTCTCCTAAGTCCAACACAAGTTTTGTTCCTTTGCTTGCCATGATCAATGTTCCGTCCACTGTAGCACGAGCAAGTAGTCACATTGCTTCTTTAACTTTCTTTGTTCATGACCTAATCATAAGCCTTTCTTCAACGATCAATAGATCTTTGCTTGAACTTTCCTTCATGCCATGAATCGCATCAGTTTGTTTTCATTTTTTAATAAAACCATACTTTTTTATTGTCTTATTAAAGCAAAGACTTCAGCTCTATAAGCTTGTTTTAATCGTATATAGATCGTTCAAGCTTGCATTCATTGTTAACATCATTAGATTCAAAACCACCATATTGTGTAATGTACACTTCCTCTTGTAAGTTCCCATTAAGACATGTAGTTTTGACATCGTTTGTTATATCTTATAGTCATAGTATGCAGCTATCACAAGGAAGATTCATATGAACTTAAGCATGGCTACATGTGAAAAGGTTACATCAAAGTCAACTCTTGTCTTTATTTATAACATTTTTGCTACTAGCCTTACTTTTTATATACGGATGCTACCATCCAAGTCAACCTTTTTCTTATAAATAAATTTAAAGCCTATGGTTTTATCCCATCAGGTGGGTCGACTAAGGTCCATACCTTATTTGCATATACTGAGCTCATCTCAAATTTCAAGTCCTCCTATTATCTCTTTAAGTCAATATTTGACTTTGCTTTGCATAAGTATTAAATTCATCATCCTCGATTATTAATGCCTGATTAAAAATCGTGAATTCATATCTTCTAGGAGATCGAATGATCCTACTAGACTCACGTCGAGCCACAGTGTTCTCAGGAGTCTTTTCTTCTTGATCTAGAGCTTATCTCTCTATAGGTATAGGATCAGACCCAGGCTCATCATTGATAGCACCGTATCTAACAATGTGTGATTTTCCCCCTTTAGTTACACCAATACCTTAGGTGTATATGGTGTAGTTCGCTACAAGAAAATTTCATTCTCCTTTAGATAATCTAAAAATTTACCTTTAAGACATTCTTTACCTTGAGTAGATCATAGTGTGAAATTACCTTTACCTTATTATTTTCTCTACGTCTAACTTGATTTCCTGGAACTTTTTCAAAAGTTCCATGCTTGAATTTCATCAAGTTTACATAACCATTTCTAGAATGGTCATAGTAAATGTGAAGAAATAAAAGAAACCTCATCTAGTAGTGATTGACATGGGTTCACTTACATCATTATGTATAGGCCTAGTAATTGTACAACTCTTTTTCTATTTCAAGTAAATGAGGATATGGTAATCTTGCTTAATAAGAATAATTCATATTTGTCAAATAATTTAAAATCAATTGATCCCAAATATCTATCTCTACGTAACTTGGAAATGCGTTTTTCATTTATACGACCAAATCTGCAATGCCCAAGATATGTATCATTTAGGTTACAACTTTCTGTGCTTTTTATCTTCTATACTCATAATAGAGTACTCAGTATGTAGGGTATAAATGACATTTTTAATTTACACAACTATAAAATATCTCAATAAGATAAAATGAACAATTATTTTCCTTAATTTTAATTGAAAAATAATTCATGTCAAAACATGAAATTAAATTAATGTTCTTGGTAATGGTGATAGCAAAATAACATTTCTCTAATAAGTCTGAAGGTAATCACAAGAAGTATATTTCTATAGGTAATGTAGCAACCCTTACTTTATTTCCAATGTGCATATCAACTTCTTCTAGTCGTCTACTTTCTTTTAGTTTCTACATATTTATACAAATATAAAATCTATATCTGGTATCTATTATCCATAAAACTAATAAGGTGGACATATTAACCTTAATTACGAAGATGTTTGAAATAGGAACTTTAAAAGACTTCTTTCACTTCAAGCTCGCAAGGTAAGCCTTGTAGCTCGTCTTGCAATAATCTTTAATTCCACAATGATTGCAAGGGTCATCCGACTTGGTATTGTCCTTTTTTTCTTTGATTACCATAGCCATCTCAAATGCCTTCCCAAAGCCTTCTTTAGATTTCCTCTTTGTGTCATCAGAGGAATCAATGTACAAGACTTGTCCACTTCTTACTTTAATGTTGGGCTCGATATTCTTAAGCATGTTTAGCAACTCGAGGAGTGTGTACTCGAGTTTATTCATATTAAAATTTATAAAAAATTATAAATAGCTCTCTGGTAGAAATTGCATAATCAAGTTAATACTTTTTTCATGATCCATGACTAAATCCAATTGAGACAACTTCTCAATGTGGCCAATCATCTTTATTATATGAGTACTAATGAAAATCCTTCTTCCATTTGCATCAATATAGTTGCTTAGGAGTCTCATATCTTTCCATAACTGATTGTTCATTGTACAACTCCTTGACATGAAAAATCATAGTGTTAGCATCCATACCCTCATGTTGCTTTTACAACTCCGGTGACATAGCTCTAAAAAAATGTTACAGTATTATCATCACAGTGTTTATTATAAACATCCTTGACTAGAGATAAACAGCCACCTCTTCCTGACTAGAATTCTTAGTGGGTATCTTTAAAAAAAGGTTGTTCAAGGACATTACAAATTTTCTTATGCTTAATAACAATTCTTAGATTGTGGTATTAGTCGACAATTTTAAATGGATTGAAATTAAAATTTCTGTCAAATTTGAAATTTAGGTCAAAAGAATTTTTAAAATCAAATTCAAATCATTTTTCAAAATTGCATTTAATACTCTTTTGAAAAATTACATTCTCATCCTATATTAAATTAAAATTAGGCTCTTAAATTTTAGAATAGGCCATTTATTTCAAAAATACAATATAACCCCAGAAATAAAATTGTAGGCATAGGTTCAAAATTCACAAATTGTAATCGAGGCTCTCAACCCCAAAACTGATTCAAAACCCTTAAATTTTCTTTTTTCCATACCTTTCTTGTGGTGCTAATAGTCGTCACTGCTTGTTTGGATAAAACCACGGTGTGCCACCATTGTTAAAAGTGGCGATGCACTTCCGTGGAAGGAGCAGCAATGCACAACACTACTACAAGATCCAACAATGATAACGATAGCAATCCCATGACGACAGGGGTGCCTAACGCAGCTATAAGTGCAATATAGTGAGCACCGTCTCGCAAGGCCTTACATCAACGTTGTTCACTGGTGTAGCTAAGATTGACGACAGTTGTTGCCCATCTTCATCATTGCCAACTTCTTTCTGACTCCTTTTAACCAAAAGTTCATTTTCTTTTCAAAAGTATAATTTAGAAAATGAAAGTCAAATTTTTAAAGCTATAAATAAAAAATAATAATAATCAACTATTGATTGTTCCAAGATTTAAAAACAACTTCTAACAAACACGTGTCAACTCTAACATCACTATTAGGAATTTACTTATACATACATAGCAAAATTCAAAAATAATTTCAATTCTGTTATATTTTGTGTTGGCTATTCTGTGAACAAAAGGCTAAATTTGTAAATGTTCAAAAGTTTGTGGTCAATTTGTCAATGTTTAAAGGTTAGGGGTCAATTTGTACATGTGTAAAAGATGAAGGACTAAGTTACAGTTTTGTCAAAGTATGTTAGGGTTCGAGCTATGAAGTAGGGAAAGATGTGTCGTTGAAGTTTCGCTAGCTGCTCGTCAAATGGTCGCTCGAGCGACAAAAATAAAAAGGACATCGCTCGCTTATCGCCCCCATTTCACTCGAGTGAAACAGTGTCACTCGCTTTTCGCTCGAACGACGGTGTTACCTAGAAAACCCTATTTTCCTTTTTTCGAATTTTTAACCTGACCCAAATGTCCAAATACACTTTATATAAATTAAATTGCGCCGATTTTCAGATGTTCTCTCAAGGATTGAAATTGAAGAAAACTCTCCACACTTTGATTCTCTCATTCAATCCCATATTTGATTCGTGCAATGACCCAAAAAAATCAAATCAACATTCATCAAACACCACAACACAACCTTCCAGAGCCCTCGTTGATTCTTGGAGATCAAGATGATCTTCAAGTCTCATCTAAGAATCTCAGTGAGTTGAAGTGTGTCAATAAGAAATTAGAAGACGGGGTTAAGACACTGACTTGTGAGTTAGAGAAATCCAGTATTCAACTGCAATCGTTTATGACTGGAACTAAGAAACTAGATGATCTGTTTGGAATGAACAAACCAGCTGGAAATAGGCAAGGCCTAGGATTTGTGAAGAGTGATGGCAATGTGTCTAGTTCGTCTAAGACCACATTTGTCCCCGCTTCCAATAGGTCTAATGTTTCAACCAATCTAGAATCCAAAGATAAGAATTTCACTGGATTAAAGGCCACTAGAGCCCGTAAGATTTCTACACCTAAATTTCAGGATCAACACTCACATGCATCTGAACCTAGGTTCATACCCACTTGTCATCATTGCAGTGCTTTAGGTCACACGAGACCTAGGTATCGAAAGCTAGCAAATAGGATTAGAAGTTAGGATATCCCTAGTCAAGTAAACTTCCTTTCAAATCAGGTTAGTCACTTAACTGAGATAGTAGCAAGTTTGACTAGGATCACCTCGATCTCTAGAAAAGTTTAGGTAAAGAAATCTGATGTGGGTGAGTATGGTGAGAATCTAAAATATTTTGTTGCTCATGTAGCATATAAGGCTCAAAATACATGCATGTGATATCTTGATAGTGCTTGTTCTAGACACATGTATGGTAACAAGGCCATATTCTCTTCTTTTGATGACTGCAACGGTGGTGTAGTTACCTTTGGGAACGGAGCTACGGTACCCATCCGAGGTAAAGGCTCCATCACCATTTCTGGACTTTCTACGATATCTAATGTGCTATATGTAGAGGGTTTTAAGTCCAACTTGTTGAGCATTAGTCAAATCTGTGATGCTGACTATGAAGTGAGTTTTGTCCAAAAGAGATGCACTGTTTATGACCCTACAGGTGGTTATTGTTCTTGAAGGTGTTAGAACATCTGATAATTATTATGGAGTTCTCCCAAACTTGAACTATGTGTACAGTAGTGCTAAAATTGATATGTCTGAACTTTGGCATCAAAGGTTAGATCATGTTAATTACAGAAGTCTGTCTAAATTGGTCAAAAAGAAGATTGTCGATTGTTTACCTAAGATTGATCAAAGTGAAAATGTTGTGTGCAAGCCGTGTCAACAAGGAAAGCAACTCAGGATAAACCATAAGCAAACCTCGAAAATATTGACAAATAGACCCTTAGAACTTCTCCATATGGATTTAATAGGACCATTTAGAGTAGAGAGCCTAGGAGGCAAACGGTATATTCTGGTTGTGATAGATGACTTTTCTAGATACACCTGGATTGAACTATTAAGAGAAAAATCTAAGACGGATGATATGGTTAAGTCCTTATGTAAAAGGCTCAAAATTGGACAAAATCTTTCCATTTTTAGGGTTCGAAGTGATCATGGGAAAGAATTGGAAAACTTCAATCTTGAAAACTTCTGTCTGGAGGAAGGGATTAATCATGAGTTCTCCTCACCAACCACTCCACAGCAAAATGGAGTTGTTGAGAGAAAGAATAGAGTGCTTCAAGAAATGGCTAGGGCCATGCTTCACGGCAAGGATATAGCAATGCATTTCTGGGGTGAAGCCATTAACACAACGTGCCACATAGTAAATAGGGTATACCTGGTACTGAAAACAGACAAGACTCCCTATGAGATCTAGAAAGGCAATAAGCCTACTGTTAAATACTTTCGTGTATTTGGCAGTATGTGCTACATTCTGAGGGATAGAGAAAATCTAGGCAAGTTTGATTCCAAAAGTGATGATGGGGTTTTTCTAGGATATTCTAAGAACGGTAAAGCCGACCGAGTTTACAACTTGCATACTTAAAGTGTCATGGAATCTGTAAATGTTGTTATTGATGATACCTTCACTGAGGGAAAGAGTGCTAAAAATGGGCCAGAAGTAGAAGATCTAAGTGATGATCAAGGAGCCATTGCAGAAAATAAAGAGCAATTAATTCCAAAATCTCCACGCTCCTCTGAAGGTGCAGACATCTCTGATCGGGGTCTACTAAATTGTGATCAATCTAAGCTTCCAAGAGAACCATCTTCCACGGTCAAATCTAATCATCCTAAGGTTAACATCATTGGGAATTTAGATGAAGGTATGAGGTTACGAAAGAGAGTTCTAAATAAACTAACATATACTAGCTATGTATCCCAGATTGAACCAAAGAAAGTAGAGGAAGCCCTTAGAGATGAATGTTGGGTGAATGCCATGCATGAGGAGCTTAATCAATTTGTTCGAAATAATGTTTGGTATCTAGTTCCTAGGCCTGATGATTGTAATGTAGGTAGTAAGTGGATTTTCAAGAACAAAACTGATGACCAAGGTACCATAACTAGAAATAAGGCTAGACTAGTTGCCCAGGGGTACACTCAGGTTGAAGGGGCAGATTTTGATGAGACTTTTGTCCCTGTTGCTCGTCTTGAGTCCATTCACATTCTTCTTGTAGTTGCATGTACCTTAGGGTTTAAGCTATATCAAATGGATGTCAATAGTTTATTCTTAAATGGAACACTTCAAGAAGAGACATATGTTGAACAGCCAAAAGGATTCATTGATCCTAAGTTTCCTCATTATGTCTACAAACTCAATAAAGCACTATATGGTCTGAAACAAGCTCTAGAGCTTGGTATGACAGACTCACCACTTACCTCGTTGAGCATGGGTTTTCACGAGGTGGTGCTGACAGAACATTCATTAGACATATTGAAGAAACAATAACTGTAGCACAGATCTATGTCGATGACATCATCTTTGGCTCTCCTATTGACTCCATTGCTCTTGAATTTACTGAATGCATGAAACAAGAATTTGAAATGAGCATGGTTGGAGAGCTAAGTTACTTCCTTGGTCTTCAAGTAAAGCAAACTAATTGTGGGCTGTTTATCTCTCAATCAAAATATGCCAAAGACCTTGTAAAGAGATTTGACTTGGATAGTAAGAAATACACAAGGACACCCATGAGCACAAGTGTTAAGTTAAGACATACCCTACAGGTAAGAGTGTTGATCAGACTGTGTATAAGAGCATGATAGGCAATCTACTATACCTTACAGCCAGTAGACCTGACATAACATTTAGTGTTGGAGTATGTGCTAGATTTCAAACTGATCCTAAGGAGTCCCATCTAAGTGCAGTGAGGCGTATTATTAGATATGACAATGGGATAGTAAATCACGGGATCTTGTATTCCAGAGAGTCCAATCTTGAATTAGCCGGCTATTCTGATGCCGATTAGGCCGAAAATGCTGACGATAGAAAGAGTACCTCGGGTGGCTGTTTCTATGTTGGTTCTAATCTTGTCTCATGGATGAGTAAGAAACAAAACTCAAATTCCTTGTCTACAGCCGAGGCAGAATACATTACAGCTGGTAGTTGTTGCACTCAACTACTTTGGATGAAGCAAATGCTGAGTGACTATGGGGTAAATCAGGGTACTATGACTATTTTCTGTAATAATACCAGTGCTATCAACATATCAAAAAATCTTGTTCAGCATTCTAGGACCAAACATATTGACATTTGTCATCACTTTATTCGAGAACTAGTTGAGTCCAATGTGGCATCACTTGAACACATATTTACTAAAATTCAACTTGCCGATCTGTTCACTAAACCTCTAGATGGGTTGAGATTCGAGTCACTTAGGAAGGATATTGGCATCTGTATTCCTCCTTGATCGTCTTCATAGATACATGCATGTTTAGTTTATTTCAGTAATTTATTTCTGCATTCATTACATTGCTTGTTTGTGTTCATTTGCATATGTCTTTCATTTTGGGTTTTAATAAATAAATGAAATAAAAATTTCGGGACTGGTAATCACGTTTAATTTTTGCATTGTAATTGTTTACTCGGACTTACAATTTGGGATCAAATGTGCATTCAACGCATGATTAGTTTCTAATTCTCATCACTTATATTGAGTCTGTGTGAAGTACTTAGTATATGTCACTTCATATTATATCTGCACAGCACACACTAGGACCGTGTGAGTGAGTATTGACACATTTGTGAGACTTGGGATGGCTATCATCGATCGCTGAGCTAACATTGGGTTTGAATTGATCTTGGCCTAGATGACCTAACTTTTGGTGTACCCTTAAGTGATTCAAAAGAGTATTTATTGTATTAAATCTTATACCTATCTTTGGAACCTAGTTCACTTGAGTAATTAAGTCTGAGAGGTTTCTCATAACCTGGTACCCTAAAGCCAACTGCTTTAGGAGTCACCAACACAATGCTCATTTCTTCTTAGTAGCTTAATGGAGATAGTATTACGCATAAGATAAAAAAAAATGAAGGTCCTTGATGATAGGGGGAGAAAGAACAATTTTGCACCATATTTTAATGATTATAGGTCTTAGTGGCATTGGATTTGACCTTCAAACAACTGGGTGTTGACACCTACATCGGTGATTCGGCTGTCTCTTCTCACAAATTTAAGGTTTTGAGTCTTACTTGCATGGAATGAGTGGCACGTTTCACGTGGAATCACATATACAATTTACTCTATTTGTACTTGGTCCCGGTGTGTGGAGAAACATTTTCTAATCATTGCGCATGCTTTATTTGTGATCTATCGCA